>NC_053498.1:30560684-30860684 GCF_905171775.1 Rana temporaria
CATAATATAAGAGATGGTCAGACTGCAGACATGATACCAGAGATAGTCAGAGACTACAAAAACATAATACAGGAGATTTTCAAGAGACTGCAAACATAATACAAGATATGGTCAGAGACTGAACATGCTATAGAAGTTGTTGGAGACTGAGGACATGCTTTAGGAGACAGCCAAAGACTGGAGACATTACATGAGACTGCTAGAAATCATTACTATAACAAGTCAATGGAAAAACACAGATCGGTGTCTGCAGGGGCAGCACAAAAGTGCCAAAGGGCCACATTTGGGCCCTGTGCTGCAGATTGGGCACCAGGGGGTAGAATCAATGCTAGGCTTTAAAGACAAACTCTAGGCACAAGAAAAAAAATGCCCTTGCATTGGGACCCTCACAACGCAAGGATTAACTGTTTGTTGGGTTTAGGAAAAAAGTGTCATACCTTTTTGTGGCCATACACACTTCAAACAATTGCATTTCAATCAAAGTAGTCAGATCAGCAATAATTAAATAGGTATGACTTTCTTTCCAATCAATTTAGACTCAATTTAATCAGATACAAATCAAACTGAGTTGTTCAGCCAGGGAGGAAAATGATCAATGCTTTGTTCATGAATTCAATTGTATTTCAATTGATCAGATTATGAGAGTGCATGATAGACATAGATGTGATATTGACAATTTACAAGTAGAAGAGCTCCAAATAGTAGGAACACCACAAGCAAAGCAACAATGAAGTGATTGCCCAACAAACTAGGAAAACAATTCCTAACTGATCCTAGCCCTCTGCAGTTTGTCTGTTTTCCTTATTCTCTCCATAAGCGTGTGCAAGGGGGGTACCTGGGCACACCCCAATTACTGTGTATGCTCGTGCCATGCAATGCACAGAAGTGTGCAGTGCACATGCGACCCGAGGGAAGGGGGACCCACTGTGCCTTTTCACGAGCAACGCTCCTTGAGTAATCCATATCTGCAGCACTGGATCCGCTGCATCGTCGGGCTGGGAGGGTGCACTGTGCAGTGCCGAGCCGATCAGCAGCAGTGCCCAGTACAGTGTGTGTATAAACAGGACAGATGAGGCTGAATCTGCTCCACCTCTCATTCTATCCCTGCTGAGTCTGCCCCACACACACCACCCTCTGACCTGTGTTCTGTCAAGTTTTCCAACCAGTCAGAAACTCCAACCACTTAACTTCCGGTTTATTTGAAACCAGCAGTAATTGGAGTTTTTGACGAATTGGTGGTTGGACACAACTCTGGCAACCGAATAGAGTCCGGTGCAGGATATTATGAGTGCAGATTCTTACTACAAAATGGCCACCTCCGAGGCGGCAACAACTTTGTCCTTGTTAGCCGCTGTGCTGTCAAAAGAGCTCAGTCTTCCTGTACTGGACTCTATTCGGTTGTTAGTGTTGTGTCCAACAACTGATTCATCAAAATCTCCAATTACTATGGTTTTAAATAAACCGGAAGTGACGTGGTGTGAGTTTCTGATGGGTTGGAGATATTGGCAGAACACCTGCACACTTTGCAATGAAAGGGCTTTTAATGAAGGTGGCAGATTTAATTGTAGAGGACACCGCAGTTGTAGATCCTGGCTGCCTAAGGAAGACCAGCCTGGGGCCACGATTGTGAGTAGCAGGCATAATTAAAAAAAAAAAAAAATCAATCTCTCTCATGCACTGAATCTTGTGCCTGCTCGGGTAGAGGCCCCTTTCCTCTCTACTGTAATCACTGACACTTGGGAAGTGAACTGCTAGCCGAATGGGAATCCCACGGACATCACAGTAAAGCAGTATGTACAAGGGCTGCTGCTTCTTGCATCTAGGTGAACACCTTTTTCTTGGCAGGAGAAAAGCATAGTAAAAGTGGTGGTCTGCCCACCCCACAAAAAATGTTAACTCCTGTAAGTTAAGTCCAGCACCTGAGCATGCTGTGTGTTTAACTATAACAATACCCACCAGTCACACTGCCCCCCAACCTGTCGCACTGTCCCCCCACCTATCACACTATCCCCCATCTGTCAGACTGCCCCCACCTGTTAAACTGCCCCCATCTTTTGACACTATCCCCCCACGTCACACTGCCCACGTCATACTGTCCCCCCGTCATACTACACCAACCCTGGGAGAGTAGATTGAATGAAATTTCCAACACCTAATCCCTGGTACTTGAAAAATTATAACGGCAGGAAATTGGGAGAGCAGGGGTGACCATGGTCTGTGCATCTATGATACTGCAGTGGCTATTTATGGCAATAAAGCAAGATATTGATTCCATTACTACAAGTTTATGGGCACCCCTGCATTAATTTCTATGTATACTTGAGCATACCTGGTCCTTTTATGCCCCCTGTGGTCACGCACGCCCCCCCCCCCCCTCCAGCCATCTCTTGCAGACTGGCTTGGTTCCCTCATTTGGTGCTGTGTGAATATTGGTGGTCCTAAATAATCCCCTGAAGAAGCCAATGCTGGCAAAACATGTTGGGATATAACATATACTACTGACCACCTTTGTTTTATGAACACCAGCGACAATTAAAAATATATTTTTTAATATGCTCTGTCAGTCATTTTATTGGACCCCATTTCTACGTTGATGTTTTTATGTAATAATAAAAATTTAAATTTTACTATATACTTTATGTACATTTCTTCATTTGAGCATTGCCACAATTGCAATTTCCTGCCGCTATTAATTTTCAACTACCCCCACACTGTCCCATGTCACACTGCCCCCTTGTCACAATACCTTCCCTCTCATACTGCCCCCCTCCTGTAACACTGCCCCTCCATCATTCGGCCCCCTCATCACACTGCCCCCTTCTGTCATATTTACCCCTCTCCTGTTACACTACCTAAATATGAATGACTAAAAAAGCCATTAAAAAAAAATTATTTGTCCAAAAACCTACTTCAGTCCAGCTTTAAAAGCTTCCAGAAAGGCGATGTCATCATGATTCATTAATGCCTTCTGGGACAGCTGGGCACTTAAAATCTTGCCAAATCCACTCCAGCCCATCAAAGGAGTACATTCTCATGGGATTCCAAGCGCTCAGCTCTCCTGAGTGACGTTGCAGTCACCTCGGGTCAGATGCCAGGCCAAAGTAAGTTTATTTTGGACAAATCTTATTTTCCAATTGCTTTTTTCAACATTTATGAATAGGAAAAGGCAATTAAAGCAGACCTTCAGTTTTCAAAGGAGGTCCACTTTAACGGCTTAAGGACCAGCACACACACATATACGTCGACAGAATGGCACGGACAGGCAAATGGGAATACAGGTACATCCCCTTTAATTTGCCGCCGTGTGATGGCGCGCTCGCGACCCTGTCACAAGCTCAGTGACCTACACGCGGGACCCGCGGACTGGTAATGGGGGGGGGGGGGCCAGGTCAACTTTTGCATCTGGGCCCACAAACTTCAAGCTATGCCTCTAAGTATTACTATACTTTGGTGCCACTGCTGCACTTACCCTTCTGCTGACTGCTTTACACTAAATATAAGCCCTGCATAGATGGCATCATCATTATGCAAAATATAGTGATAATGCAACTATAGTGATAGTGGGCCATATTCTGGTAGAAAGTAGGCGGGCGGCGCGTAAGCCATTTACACTCCGCCGCCCCAACCTACAGGAGCAAGTGCTGTATTCCCCAAACACTTGCTCCGTAGTTTGGGGTGGCGTAGTGTAATTGGCCCGGCGTATCCCCGCGTTTATCCAAGGGGGCGGCTTGTATTTAAATTAAGCGCGCCCCCGATTCGAACGAACTGCACATGCGCCGGGCTTAAAATAGCCCAGTGCGCATGCTCCAGTTCTCGGTGTAAAACGTCAATGACGCCGACGTGTGCGTCATTGACGCAAAGTCGTATTCGCGGACGACTTAGTAAAAACGACGTACCCGACGGGAAAACACGACGCGGACCCGACGCCATACTTAACATGGCCTACGTGGGACTGGCGTAAGGTTACCCCTCATATAGCAGGGGTAACCTTACGCCTACGCAAACAACGTTAGCGACGGTTACGCGACGCAATTTAGTTTGTGAATCGGCGTATCAGGCTCATTTGCATAAACAAATGAGACCTGAACGTAAACGCCACCTAGCGGCCGGCGGAGTATTTACATTTAAGATCCGACAGTGTAAGTGACTTACACATGTCGGATCTTAAGCGTATCTATGCAAAAATGATTCTAAGAATCACTCGCATAGATACGTGGCCCAAAAAAGAGAAATACGATGGAGTATCCTGAGATACTCTATCGTAACTATACTCAGAATATGGCCCAGTAAAACTAACTTTTTCAAGTAAAAATTGAATTCATTTTTCTAGGGTATCTGTACTAAATTGCATTTTTCTGGGTCTCCTACAGCTTGCCTTTTTAACAAATATGAGCAGAGATAATTGGAAGCCTCCCCAGAAAAAAAAAGTGTAAATTTAAAGACACCATTTAATGCCAAATTTTGCAGCAAAAGGCACATCTTGCATCAGGAAAATTGTGAAGAACAATGTACGAGCCATTAGACCGATGCAAGTGTGCATAAAAATGCTCATATTTGCAGGCATGAGAGTCTAACTGCATGTGCATCGTTGTACGCACATACAAGCATGCGTGGACATGCATGCACGTCCAAGTCTGAACTTTGCACAAGCCGCTTGCTAAATGGTCCTTAGTCTTGAATCCTGATCTTCATTCTGATATTGTTATTGACTTGGCTTCCCCCAGATCTGCTTTTGGATTACCCTTGCCTGCTTATATTTACTGCCTATCTCCATTACTAACCTTGGCCAGGATTACTGACCATGCCCCTTCTCAGTAAATTCATACCTTTCTGTCTGCTCATTGCTGACCTATGTTGGTCTCTGATCCAGCCTACGACTTGGTGCCTTCTGCTAGGTTGTTACTAGACCAGGCTTGGGACCCGATTCTGCTTTTAAATGAACTTGGCATATATTCAAAGTTAACTACCAGCTGTACTCCAGGACTTCACGTTTCAGCCCACAGTGTTGACACCCTGGCAGTTATGCCTTTCCACTTGTAGGCAGGTGTAGTCTATTTTCTCCACTGCATCTGACGCTCAACCCCAGAAGCATTGCAGAGGAAGAGGAAGTTGAGAGGGACATGGTTCCTCCATGGTTTCCTGGGTCACTGGGACAGTGATCCGGTTGGAAGGTGGCAGCCCATGTGACGCTTTCAGTGATATTAGGTCAGGCAGAGTCTATTTTAGACCCTGGCCCTTGGAAGTGACACACATTCTTGCGAGTGGACAGGTCTTGGAAGGCAACATGTTTTATTTCATAATACAAGATATGTTTGAAATAGGAACTCTTGAGTATTCTTTCTGGTTGTTTCATTCAGGTGTCTGGAATTTCACTTGCTGGTTGGTACAGCCAGATGGCCCCAAAGTTGGAATGTAACCAATTACGCCTCTAACTGTGTAGAACAAAGGGGCCTGGCTCCTGTCCAGCTAGGACGATAAGATAAAAATCAGTGATTGCCACTCTACAAGCAAGCTTCAAAGAGAGCAATGGCTGCCAGGATGATTGATGACAAAAATCAAAATATCAACAAGCAGTGGGAGATGATGCATGGACAATGCTGTCCCTAGAGGCCAATACGGCAAGACAGAAGTAATATAATCTATTGAGAAGGACTACCTCTTAGCAATATCTTATTGGACAGGAGGCAAGTGGGTGGGGGGTTATGAGTGGGTGTGAATGTATGGGTAAACAGGGCACAAACAAGAGAAATAGTCCCTTTACCTTTTGGCCTTAGCCTCATGGCTATGGCCCTCTTTTGCCATCTTGAGCCCAGCCGATGACACTATGTCTAGCGAATTGTGATAAGTATATGTGTTGTTCGGTCGTTCTATGCTCTGTATATTTTACGTTAATGTTTCCATGTTGGCATATTCCTTTTTTCTTGGGAAATAAATGAAAGATATTGTTTTACTAAGCAGTGTGTATACTTTCATAGATAACCCTACATCATTTTGCTTATCAGAGTCTTAATAGACTAGCTAATTATAGGGATAGACAATACATATATGCAATAGATAGAGGGAATCGTAACCATCTTTCAGAAGAATAGTTAGATAGTTTGATAATACTTTGTTTATTGCAATATTTACTTCAACGGTTTAGGGACAGAGCTCCCGTCTTGTCAGGGAAAGAGACTAGCGGTAGGTAGAGGTTCCTAATGAGTAGGGACATGCTAGTGATATTTCTTTATTCTTGTAATCCTCCCGATTGGGCGCAGACCGGCGAGGCCACATTCCCCCGTCTGGGACAGATGCTGTCGGCACGCTCAAGAACTGCTCAATTCTACTTGAGTGTTCCCAGTTCGGTGCCTTCCCACTGCGGCGTTTGTATCGTTGAACTTTCTTCTTAATAAAAGTTCTGTTTATTGCAACCAGACTCTGTCCTCACTGCCGCCGAACCAAATTGCACTATCCCACACATCGCCCTTGCAGACCCAGTCTCAACTTCCAGTGGTGTGCAAGAGGCTACCCTCGTCATCGTGGGCTCTGCATATAGGTACGTGACATCTTGTGTAACCACTGTTCTATAGAAATATAGACATATATAAAAAGGAAATCCAAAATTTAAATAGTAAATAAAATAGGAGTACAATGGTCTAAATTGAGAAAGAAAGAATACTGCAAAACACCTTTATAACTGAAAGTGGACCTTCCATGACAATAAAAAGTCAGCTTTGATCATGGTCCCTACACCCCAAATGGCTTGCAAAAGAAATAAGAAAATATATTTTGTTTAAAAAAAAAAAAATCTATGTAGACAGCATCAATATGCAATACAGCGTTCATAAAAAAACTCACTTATATTCCGACTTCAGAAGTCACATTGCAAATATAGGAGATGCCTGTCTTGTTATTTCAGCAACATTACCACTGAGATGGCTTGTACGCTTATCACAGATTCAAAAAGTAAATTAGATTTTCCTGGGTCTATGTCTTTGCATCATTTTATTAAAAAGAAAAATTAAAACAAGATAAACATATAAGATTTAAACGTTAATACATGCAAAATGCGATTACCTCTTTATTAAAAAGACAATGAAATTGTGCTCTGGAAGAGCGTACACTATGTTACCCTGTGGAGAAGTTTCACAACCAGTTATTACCTAGCTCTACGGGTAGCAGCTTGAATGAAGCAGTTAAGAGATGCTCCTGAGAATCTGATTTCGGCAATTACCTAATAAAGTGTGCTGACCGAGCCAAAGAAGTTTACAATTTGCATGTTTGTGGCATGTCAGTAGAGGTTATACAGAGGAGGACAATTTAGTCTAAACAATGGCATGGGAGCTGCTCGTATAAAGTATTAGATTAGGTTAACTTGATATATCTTGCTCTTTTCTCAGCATTACTGTGTAACTATATTTTGACAGATTCTCAAGGCTAAGATGCAGGCTTCTATGGTAAATAATATTAAAGGGGTTTCTAGATGCTATATTAATTCATAAGCAAGCAGCCTGTATGGGCTTACTTATCAAAGCAGTGCAATGGTGTGCAGTAACCACTAGCACCAAACATCACCTATCGGTTAAAAGGTTGGCATAGAGTTTTTGTATAGACAGTGGAACCTCGGATTGCAAGTAACGCAAGCACTGGATTTTAAAAAATCCTAATACTGTCTGATGGATTTTTCCATCGGTTAACCGATGAAGCTGACTGATGGTCAGTCGTGCCTACACACCATCAGCTAAAAAAACGATCGTGTCAGAACGCGGTGACGTAAAACACAACGACGCGCTGAAAAAAACGAAGTTCAATGCTTCCAAGCATGCGTCGACTTTAATCTGAGCATGCGTGAATTTTTAACCGATGGACCTGCCTACAAACGATCGTTTTTTTTATATCGGTTAAATTTAAAACAAGATTTAATTTTTTTAACCTATGGATAAATAACCGATGGGGCCTAGACACCATCGGTTTGGTCTGATGAAAACGGTCCATCAGACCGTTCTCATCGGTTTGAATGATCATGTGTACGCGGCATTACTGGTGTTGTCTCGCAAAATGAGCAGGATTCAGGCCAAAGTAGTGTGCAGTACCGTGTTTGGCCTGAGGTGGGGGGCGCAGGTGCAGAGCGAAGCTGAACGGCGCCCATCTGCGCCATTCGGTAATGCTCAGAAAGACACAGAAATACTTCATTCCTGCTATAGAAGATGAGACTAGAAGGCGGCCAGCATATGTGTGAACACCTGAAAGCTATGCTAGAGATCATAGGGCAGCTGCGTGCCGTCAGATAGGACATCAAAGATAGCCATATTGTTGCCCTGCTCCTCTCTGCAGCCTTCCAGAGTCAGGATCAGCAGCTAAGACCACCAGACACATAGCTACACAAGGGAACTGAGACCAAGCAAAGTATTTATCATTAAAGTGATATTTACAGTGAACACACACCAATAAACCTACTCAGCAACCAGTGAAAGCATAAACCACTCCAGCAAACAAGAACAAGAATAACTAATGAACCTAACTGCTATCTATATACAATATCTACAACATAAGGGACAAAGGCAACAGGGATGCAAGGAAGGGAACACGACTGGGTACAAGGGCATGGAACAAGGCAGAGGGGTGCAGGACGGATCAGGACACTGGAAGGTTCAGGAAAGTTATCAGGCACAATCTGGTAGCAAGGAGGCAAGCAGACAGGATAGTGACACCCTGGGGGAAGGGAGGAGCAGCCTTAAATATCCACCTAGCTGCTGGAGCCAGGTGTGCTTGATCAGAACCTGCTGGCTTCTGGGAGATATCTGCTGGTGGACACAAACTGCAGCCATCCTGCAAAGTGAACCCTAGTGCCACCAGCAGGTGAACGCAACCCTGACACAGAGACATATACTGCTCTTATGAACAAGACCTGAGCAGGAGCTGACGTTATAATATGTCAAAGGCAAATTAATCGATGAATATGACAGATGGAAAGAAAATATGCACTATGATGACAAAGCTCTGAAGATGTACAAATGGTACAAAGCACGACAAATAAATCAGAGCCCGTTTTCACTGTAAAAGGACTGTTCACTTAAAAATAAAAAAGGACTGTTATATCTGGAAAGCTTAGCAGCGAAAGCTGAAGCTATCCACAAAAGAGAGAGTCAAATCAGTGACAAAGGCAACTGCAGACAATTCGTGGAGTGGCACCATTAAAGTGACACAGAGCGGCAAGCCACGTGGCTGGTGCATAGACTCAGGTGCAACGAGACCTTCTTCACAAACATTGATTACAGTGTAAAAGAAAGTTTATCTATTAAACTGGAAAAGCATCATCTCAGAAGGTAAAGGTCAGGGCTTCCTGAACTGGATTACACCACAAGGCGACCACAGTATCCTTGTAAAGATGGTGCTGTAGGTTCCAGAACTAGAAGGCAGCATTCTATCAGTAAAACATTTTGCAAACAAGGGTCTCACAGTTAAGTTCCAGGGTGATGAATGCACAATTCACAATAATAAGCAATTCTTCGCAAAAGGAAAACTGGAGGATCACCTGTACAGACTCACCACAGACCAGCAAGCAGGTGCCGATCCTAGGGTCACAGACGCCTGGGTGCAGAAATATTTCTGGCGCCCCCACATGGGCGTGGTTATCTTACTAACTCCTCCCCTTTACATGTATTTCTATGACTACAACTCAAACACAGAGATGCTCCCCTAAGAAGTCTTCATTAATGTCCCCCATCAGAGTCCCTCATAGCAGGTGTCCCCCATTAGAGCCCCCCATAGCAGGTGTCCCCCATCAGAGCCCCCCCCAGCAGGTGTCCCCCATCAGAGCCCCCCCAGCAGGTGTCCCCCATCAGAGCCCCCCCACAGCAGGTGTCCCCCATCAGAGCCCCCCCACAGCAGGTGTCCCCCATCAGAGCCCCCCCACAGCAGGTGTCCCCCATCAGAGCCCCCCCACAGCAGGTGTCCCCCATCAGAGCCCCCTCAGAGCAGGTGTCCCCCATCAGAGCCCCCCCAGAGCAGGTGTCCCCCATCAGAGCCCCCCCACAGCAGGTGTCTCCCATAAGAGCCCCCCCACAACAGGTGCCCCTCATCAGAGCAGTACTTGTCCAATAGATCCCTGTAGCTCGGGCGCGCTGGGAGCAGAAGCACATTACAGGGGCGGGGCATACGTGGCATCTTTGGTTACTTGGAGGGTGGTACTCCGTGAGCATTTCTGGGAGTGCATGGGATGGTTGGCAGCAGCTCCGGCCAACCCAGAAGCCTCTCATCACACCGCCTATGGGAGAAGAGCCGACACACACAGAGGGGGCGGGGCAGACAGGAGACTGCTCCATGCACACCGGACAGAATTAATTAGTGGAGCCTAGTGCCGGAACGTGTTTCGGTACTAGGCTCCGCTGTGGTACCCAGACTGGATTCCGGGGACAGCGGGAGGTATGGGCTCTTGTCAGTTGCCAGCGGAGAGAGCAAGCGGGATGGGGGAAACACAGCACCTGCTACATGCGCTCCGTCTCTGGACACAGACAAGGAGGAGGAAGGGGAGCACTTTGGAGCTTCGGCGCCCCCACCTCTGAGGCGCCTGGGTGCGGAGCACCCCATGCACCCTGCCTAGGATCAGCTCTGCCAGCAAGCAATATAGTCTCTAATGACCTACACAGCAAATGTATTCACTTATGGCACAGGAAGCTGGGGCACAGAAGTCCCCAAGCTAAACAGGCCATTATAAAGAGAGGCTTACCAGAATATTTAACAATAGCGCTTTGCAAAATGCTCATGAAATGCATGTGCATTATAAGAAACAAAAGCCACACAGCTCCCCTTCCACAGGTACTGGGGAGAAACAGTCATGACTGCAACCTACCTGAAGAACAGACTACCATCAAAAGCAATAAAAAGTACTCCATTCGAAATGTGCCAGGGATCAAAGCATAGGGTACATCAGGGTGTTTGGAAGTAAAGCATATGCCTATATTCCAAGTGAAAAAAGTGATCCAAGCTAAAGAACTGAGCCATAGAGGGCATTCTATTAGGCTACAGCGAGCAAACTAAGGGTTACAGTACTCTACACCCACAGACTGACAATAACCAATAGTGTATATTTTGATTACAGCCCATAATCGATCCCTGAAAGCTGTGAAGTGAATATGCCCAACAAACCAGAAGAAAAGGTCGACCAAAGCGAACCTGTGCAGGAGTCAGAACAAGAGGTGGAACTCACATTGCCTAAACTAAGTTCCCCACTAGATCCTGCTGAACTGCCTGAAGTCAGAAGAGTCGGACTACAAAGGGGATACCACCCCGCAAGCTGTCATACACTGTCAAAACACACAGCATACTTGAACCAACATCCTGGGAAAACATAGAAAAACTGCCAAAAACGTGAAGCCAATAAATGGCAGCAGAAGAAAAAGTCACTTCAATAAAATAAAGCCTGGACATTCACAGAACCCCCTCCTAACCGCAAAACTATAGAAAGTAAAGTCCGATGCAGAAGAGAATATCCACAAATATAAAGCTAGACTAGTTGCCAAAGGTTATGCCCAGAAATTCGGTGAAGATTACATTCGCTCCCGTCCTAAAACACTCCACTATGAAAGCGCTTCTTAGCATTGCAGCTGGGAAGGTCATGCAAGTGCAACACCTAGACGTTAAAACTGTTTTCCTATATGGAGACATTAAAGTGGAGGTTCCCCCTAAAAAAAAATTCTAACAATACATTCAGAAGACTGATTACACTGCGGGTATGCTGGGGTTTTTTTTTTTTCGTACATACCTTGTTATCGCCGTTTCATCCATCGGCTTCCGGGTATGATTCTTTCGGGTCTGGGCGTTCCTAGTTGATTGACGTTCCTCCGACCGACGCATACTTGACGTCACGACTTTCCGAAAGAAGCCGAACGTCGCTGCGCAGGCGCCGTATAGAGCCAACTCTATACGGCGCCTGCGCAATGACGTTCGGCTTCTGAAAGTCGTGACGCGCAGTATGCGCCGGTCGGAGGAACGTCAATCAACTAGGAACGCCCAGTCCAGCAAGAATCATACCCGGAAGCCGAGGGATGAAACGGCGATAACGAGGTATGTACGAAAAAAAAAAAAAAAACCCAGCATACCCGCAGTGTAATCAGTTTTCTGAATGTATTGTTAGAAAACAAATTTAGGGGGAACCTCCACTTTAAGGAAGATCTCTGCATGGAGCAACCACCAGGGTTTGAGCAAGAAAACAACCTTGAGTGTAAACTTCAGAAGAGCATTGACAGTCTTAAGCAGTCTGCAAGGATGTGGAATGAGAAAATAAATTAAGTACTTACTAAACAGGGATTCTCAAGAAGCAAAACAGACCCATCTCAAAGAGCTAGGGAACATTAGTTACTATCTGGAAATCCAAATAGAGAGAGAAGAAGATGGAAGTTATCTTCTCAACCAATCTCAGAAAATCTCAGAAATCTTGGAACAATTCCGTATGCAGGATGCAAAGGAAGTAAAAACTCCTATGGATCCAGGCTATCTAAAGAGCAATGAAGCAGTAGACTTGCTACCCAACAATGACATGCATCGCAGAGCAATCGTTAAGATGCTATATGTTACCACTGTGGCAGGACCAGACATAGTTGCAGCAGTAGGCATAATATGCAGGAAAGTCTCAGCTTCCTGTCAGCATGATTGGAACACAGTAAAAAAAGTTATGCAACACCTCAAAGGAACAATTCAAATGAAGTTACGGTTACCTGTAACATCAAATCCAAAACTGGTCAGATATGTGGATGTTGATTGGGCCGGGGGCTGCACAGACCACAAATTGACAAGTGGATTCATCTTCCAGTATGAGTTAAGAAACCATAAGTTGGTCTAGTCAAAAGAAAACTGTTCCTCGATCTTCAACTGAAGCAGAGCACATTGCAGCAGTACATGCATGTAAAGAAGCAATATGGATTTGTCAACTTTTTGTGGACATTGGGATAGACATGTCAAAACCAATTCCCATTTTTTTAAGACAACCAGGGATGTATAAAGCTTACGCATTCAGAAAGGGTCAATCATAGAACCAAACAAATCCATGTCAAGCATTACCTACTGAGGGACCAAGACCAAGGTGTTATTGAAGGAACGTCATAATTATTTCCAGAAGAAGCTGAATGTAATTTGACAAAGCATGTGCTGTTGAGAAGGGGTGTTGGAAAGAACAGCAGCAGGGTTGCTAATAAACCGACAATACTGTATGCAGCAGGTGGTGTAGTATTATAATGTGTATTCTATGATATGACAGGATGTATAGTCTAAGTTCAGTGCACTTGTTTGTGGTTAGTTCCCGTTTCGTGTTTCTCATGCTGTAAGACATGCATTGTAGTCCTCCATAAAAGCACAGCTATTGCTGCAAACAAGAAGCTACCAGAGCATGGTTTCAATACTCTGCACAACAAAAGTTAATGCGGTTTTTGTCAGCAATTGAAACCTGTGGTCCCCCTAACCCAAAGCTACATCTAGAAGTAATGGCACCCAAGGCAAAACTAGAGAAAACTCTTGAAGGAAAGGGTAAGGCAAATGCAGGTCCTAGAAAATAGTGAGCATCCTAACCACTGGTAATAGAGGGACAGGCATTAAGGAGTATGGTGTAGGCAAAGGGCTGATGAGATTAATGAGTTCTAATGACAGCAAATGCTGTATAACACATAAAAATAGAAGCACTATGATATATATACTACTGAATAATTGGCATGGCTGGTGGTATTTCCTGTACGTTACTTTTCTATGACTACAATTTTCCTTTTGTTGCAAACAGAACATTTACCTCCTCTGGACTGCAGAATAATATACATCTTCTTGAAAGCAACCCTTTGTATTTGGTAGCAAATTACCACATACTTCAGACAACTAAAATGGCTAAAAATCAGAGATCACTAATAATTTAATGGCAGTAATTCAATGATGTATATTTCACTGCACTTACAACCCTGTGGTCTGGTTTTATTAGGGGATAAAGCTATTTTCATTTATCCTATTATTAATTCCTGTCTGAGTGAACATGATTGACAGTGTCTGTATAGAACACCCAACATCTCTATATTAACCACTTTAATACAAGGCACTTATACAGCTTCCTGCCCAGACCAATTTTCAGCTTTCAGTGCTCTCACATTTTGAATGATAATTGTGCAGTCATGCGACGCTGTACCCAAACCAAATTTTTATATTTTTCCCCCACAAATAGAGCTTTCTTTTGGTGGTATTTGATCACCGCAGGGGTTTTAATTTTTTGCGCTACAAAAAAAAATGAAAATGTTGTAAACAAGTACGTTTTCGCCTTCACTGATGGGCACCGGTGAGGAAGTACTGTTAGGCACTGATGGGCACTCACAGGTGGCCCTGATAGGTGACACATATAGGCAGCAATGATGGGCACAGAGTGCCATCCCTAATGGGCAGTGATTGACATTCCTGGTGGGGACTAGCGGGCTTACCTGGTGGTCATCCTTGGTGGCCATGGGTGGGCATCCTCAGGGGGCTGCACTGATAATCGATCGGGTGCTCTGCTCGCATCTGTCAGCTTGAGTAGAGGAAAAGTTGATACATGGCTTTTCCTGCTTACACTGTGATCAGTTGTGATTGGTAACAGCTAATCACATGGTAAAGACCCTCTATCAGCCTCCATCACACTGACACACACCACCGGGCACGCGATTACGGCTTATCCTGCTGGACGTCGTATGACGCCCAGTCTGGATAACTGAACCACTTCCCAGCCATTATTCTAAGGGCCGGGCTGGAAGTGGTGGGAAGTCTCATATATGAAATATAAACAAATCATATCCCTCTATCCTTCTGTACTTAAAAGCATTTTAAAAAAAAAACACAAGATTGGCGTTTATGAATTCTTTAAAATGTTTAAAAACTGGCGCTGATGGTTTTCAGAGTAAGCCAGATGTGATGTCATTGCTTCCGGTTTACGGTGATAAACAACAGATCAATGCCGATCACAGCTTTGCTAGGCTGTCCAGCCAGCTGGCGGACATGCTGGCTGGTCACTCGGGTCTCCTGGGGAACTGGAGAGCCTGAAAGAACCATGGAAGGTGGCATAAAGTGGCGGGGGGGACATTCCCTTCCGCTGATTGCAATAGCCATAGAGCAGCTAGTAAACCACTCCGATGGCTATTACAAGTGAGCTGACGGCTAGTGCTAAAAAAACGATACCGGGGTGATGCCTGCATTTGCATTCCAGTACGACCACTGAAAAGACGGGAAGTGGTTAAAAAGCTACCTCTGCCCTCCTGCCTGAAGTGGCACCCCCTGAAAAATACACCTTGTTTGCCTCACGGTAGATATGCCCCTGCCTGTGATAACTGGATTTGAAACTTTGTCTATTGGCATTAGTTTGCCATCAGTTTTAGATGCTTCTAAAATAATTTAGAATTTAACAGATACATTTACCCTGCAGTTGACTCCCTTCTGAGCAGGAAGGAAGGAAGGTAAACCATTTTTGAAGTGAACAAAAGACGGTCAGCACAAGCTGGCACGTCTGACCTCCTTCTGAAAATGGCAGTTGTCTGGCTGATAGGACATCAATATGTTTGGGTGAAGGAGTAGGCACATCAGGAGTTCTGAGCGTATCCCCATTTTACCCGATGCATTCTTAGTTTGAGTCCTTGGTTCAAAGTTATAAAGTCCACATTACAGCCAGGCAATTCGGTTTTTAAAAAGGATGTAATCAGTGGCAAGTCCCCATATTTCTCACACTAAGGGTCTTCTTAAATTAGAAGTTCCATAACGAGGAGAAGTCAATATTTAATATCTAAATGAAGACATCCACTGCATAACGATGTTCTAAGGACACTTTATTAAACACCACTAGCATAATATTAATTACACTTTAACAGAACAATTAACTATAAAACTAATAGTTCCCTGTGGTTGCCAAGGCTTTATGAATTCCAATCAAGCTTTATTGTCATTCTACTACATGTGAGGACATACGATGGAACGAAATGTTATGTCTCACAGGGCCGCGGTGCTACATGAACTAAACATAATTATAAATATACAAAGAATAAAACACAGCGAAGAACTTAAAATATAAAAAATGAAATAAAAAAATAAACCTATACACATCTGGGAACTACGCATCTACATATATTGTATATTTTAAAAAGTCTTTGTAGCAGCATTTTTTTTTAACTGTATTTAGTGCATATTAACTGCTTGCCAACCAGCCGCCGCAGTTTTACGGCGGCAGGTCGGCTCTGCTGGGCGAGAGCACGTAGCTATACGTCACCTCGCCCAGCAGCCAATAGGGGGGCGAGCCCCCCCCGCACGTCCCTGACCCCCTGCGCGTGCCTAGCGGGCGCAATCGCCGCCGAGGACCCCCGATTGCTCGCTACAGAGCGAGAACCGGGAGCTGTGTGTGTAAACATTCAATGTATGAACAGCGATCAGTCATTTCCCCTAGTGAGGCCACCCCCCCTGCAGTTTAAACACACCCATGAAACATACTTAACCCCCTTCCCGCCCCCTAGTGTTAACCCCTTCCCTGCCAGTGGCATTTTTAAAGTAATCAATGCATTTTTATAGCACTGATCGCTATAAAAATGACAATGGTCCCAAAAATGTGTCAAAAATGTCCGAAGTGTCCGCCATAATGTGGCAGTACCGAAAAAAAAAAACGCTGATCGCCGCCATTACTAGTAAAAAAAAAATAACTTTTGCGCAAACCAATCAAACGCTTATTGCGATTTTTTTTACAAAAAAATAAGTAGAAGAATACGTATCGGCCTAAAATGAGGAATAAAATAAAAGTAAAAAATATTTTTTTTCAAAATTGTCGCTCTAGTTTTGTTTATAGGGCAAAAACTAAAAATGGCAGAGGTGATCAAATACCACCAAAAGAAAGCTCTATTTGTGGGAATAAAGGATGTCAATTTTGTTTGGGAGCCACGACCGCGCAATTGTCAGTTAAAGCGACGCAGTGCCGAATCGCAAAAAGTGCTCTGGTCTTTGACCAGCAAAATGGTCCGGGGCTTAAGTTGTTAAAGAGTAAAAAGGAGGGGAAGTGAGACATTCCTGGTTGTAGATGAGGTTTTAAGGAGGAGGATTGGAGTTAAGGGCTCTCACAGCCTGGGGGGAAAAAAACAGTTGGGCAGGCTGACAGTCTGGGTTTTGATACTCTGGTACCTTCTACCTGATGGCAAGAGCTGGAAGAGACTGTGTGAGGGATGGGTAGGATCCTCCACAATACTAATAGCTTTGCTGGAGCATTGTGTATTGAAAATTTCCAGGATGGAGGGGAGAGAGACACCAATAATCTTTTCAGCCATCTTCGCTAGCCGCTGCGGGGTCTTGCGGTCAGCAGAACTGCAGATCCCATACCAGACAATGATGCAGCTGGTCAGCACATTTTCAATGGTTCCCCTATAAAATGTAGTAAGGAAGGATGGGTGGAGGGAGACTGGCTTTTTTAAGGCAGCGAACAAAATATAGGTGCTGCTGTGCCTTCTTGGTTAGTGACGTGATCTTGGTTGTCCAGGTAAGATCCTCTGAGATGTGCACTCCCAAGAATTTAATACTGCATACTCTCTTGATCGTAAAGCTGTCGATGGTCAGTGGGGGGTGATCAACAGAATTTCTCCTGAAATCCACCACAACCTCCTTTGTTTTGCTCACGTTAAGGGGCAGGTTGTTTGTACTACACCATTTAACCAGTTGTGCCACTTCCTCTCTGTAGAGTGTTTCATCATTGTTGCTGATGAGACCTACCAAAGTTGCATCATCCGCAAACTTGATGATATGGTTGGATCTGAACTTGGCAGTACAGTCGTGGGTCAGCAGTGTGAAGAGCAGGCGATTGAGCACACATCCTTGTAGGGCACCCGTACTCAGTGTGGCAGTGCTCGAGGTGCTGCAGCCAACAAAGACTGACTGAGGTCTTCCAGTTAAAAAGTCCAGGATCCAATTACAGAGGGGAAGGTTGAGGCCCAGTGAGTTCAATTTAGTGAGAAGTTGCTGAGGAATTATTGTATTAAATGCTGAGCTAAAGTCATTAAACAGCATTCCAACATAAGAGTCTTTCTGTTCGAAGTGGGTAAGGGCCAAGTGGAGGATAGAGGATACTGCCTGGAACGGTTTGGACAGTATGCAAACTGATATGGGTCCAGCGTGTTTGGAAGACTGGACTTAATGTGATGCATGACCAACCTCTCAAAGCACTTCATCATTATTATGAGAGTTAATGCTATGGGACGATAGTCATTGTAACAGAACACAGGTGTCTTCTTTGGCACTGGAATTATGGTGGTGAATTTAAAGACACGTAGGGACAATTGTCTGGCTCAGCAACATGTTAAAGATATCTGTAAGGACATCTGTCTGCTGTACAGCAGTCTCTCAGTACAAGTCCAGGTATGTCATCAGGGCCAGTAGTCTTCCTTTGGTTGAACCTGAACAGGGTCTTCCTTATGTCGCCTGGAAAAAAGCAGAGCGCCGGGCGTTTCGGGATATGGGTAGTTTTTGTCAAGGTGTTTGGTTCTACATCTCAAACCATGCATTAAAGTGGTTGAGTGCATTCGGTAGAGAAGTATTATGGTCACTGGCCTGTGGCAGGGGCTTGTAGTCAGTGATGGTCTGGATGGCTTGCCACAGGGCCCGTGTATCTTTGCTGTCGCTAAAGTGTTTTTTTTTGCTTTTTTTTAGCATATTGTTGTTTTGCCTTCTTGGTGCCATGAGACTGGCTCTTGCCGTTTATGAAAACATAAATCTTTGAACATACACATTTAATGGCCTTCCTGGCACAGTTAAAGAGCAATATGATGCAACACCACCTGCAGATACCAAGCTCTGTAGGGTTTTATTTTTTGGTTCCCTAAAAGCTATACCAGCTCAAGAAAAAAGCTGCCTAACAGAGTTAGTTTGCACAGTGACTACAAGTAGAGAATTGTATCTTTAATGGATGGGTGTCCATGAGCTAGAAGAAACAATGTGCTTTCCCATGACACCAGCTCTACGCATAAATGTTAGCTGAAAAGAGACAAGTCCTAAGGTAAGCTACCCACAGGGTTGTTATGGTTGGAAACAAATTCCATTAATTACTGACATATTTGCATTATACATGTCCTATAGTGTATTGGCTGAGTCAATGCCTCAATTGAATATAATAAACCACATAACCTGTAGCTCATATAGGTCAGCTCTGAGTTGACAATTGTGTTTCTATGGCTATTTTAGTGATTTTTAGGGCTCTTTCACACGGAGCGGATCCGTATTGATCCGCTCCGTTAGCCCGTTTGGCTCAGCGGGGATTCCTCCGTTAATCCCCGCTGAGCTGTCGGCGGACAGGGTGGTCCCCGCACACAGTGCAGAGACCGCCCTGTCTCTCCTCCGCTCTCCCTTATGGGGAATCGGATGAATACAGATGTTTGGGGTTCTAAGTAAATTTCTAGCAAAAAAAAAAAAAAACAGGGTTTTAAACTTGTAAACATAGAGTCTGAAAAACAGGCTCGGTCCTTAAATGGTTAATAACGTTTCTTAATGAAAGCCTGTACTGTACATTGTAGGAGGGAAAAAAAAGGAGTAACAAGAGAGTGAATCCAGCTAAAAGGCAAATTTTGCCCAACTTAGAGATAAGTGATCAACACCATCTGGTGAGTGCTTATCCTTTAGGGTGTGCACAGTGTTGAGCAATTCATGAAATTGGTGGGAGAGAAAAAAATATTGGAAACTGTTTTAATATATTTTGCTCCAAGCACATTATTATCTAAGACATGGTGGACTTGAAAGATAAGGATCTCTTTCAGAATTAACTATTTTCTACCATATCTAGTTTTTTTTTTTTTACTTATATTTGGTTATTGTAGATTATGATTATCATTTAAATTGCTGCATCATGGTTTGGAAACTTTATATACATGGTTAGTATTTATTAAGTTTGAAAACACTAGGAGCGTTGGGCTATACACTCACAGCAATAAAAGAATACCTTCCTGATTAAAATAAACAGATCTGAGAAAAGATTTAATTAAGTTCTATTGAGAAACATATTGGCAGAAGATCAAATTATTATGTACTGTACCTTGTGAATAGATCCATGATGAATGGTCAATGAAACATTAAAGCAGAGTTTCACCCAAATAACATCTATATCAGACTAAATTCTTTATACTTCTAACATGTACAATTGGCATATTTTTTTTTTTTTTAGGCTGCACATACCTTATAATCTACATTTGCAATCCAGCTTCCGGGTACTTCCGGGAGTAGACGTTTCCAAGCTGAGCCGCAATGTAATCTGGGAGTTTGCCCAGATGATTGATGTCTATCAGAAAATGTTCCCCCGGGCGGATAAGGCCCCCCCCCCCCCCCCCGAAAGAACAAGGAAAACTGAACTCAAGTATTTACCGTATTTTCCGGTGTATAAGACGACTGGGCGTCTAAGACGACCCCCTAATTTTCCAGGAAAAATGTTGGTTTTGGGATATACTCACTGTATAACACTACCCCCTTCTTACTAGTCTTTCTGGAAGCTGAGGGGTAGCCAGAACCGCTGACAGAAACAGGCTTTTTTAAATCTCACTGTGCCATTACATTACATTCCTCACTGTGCCATTACATCACTTGCCCCCTCACTGTGCCATTACATCACTTGCCCCCTCACTGTACCATTACATCACTTGCCCCCTCACTGTGTCATTACATCACTTTCCCCTCACTGTGCCATTACATCACTTGCCCCCTCTCTGTGCCTGAGCTTGCCCCCACTGTGCCTGAGCTTGCCCCCACTGTGCCTGAGCTTGCCCCCACTGTGCCTGAGCTTCCCCTTACTGTGCCTGAGCTTGCCCCCACTGTGCCATCACTCACTTTTTTTTCAGGCGGTGCGGTCCGGTGACAGTCTCCGTGCTGCGAGCGTCAATGATTTAAAAGACGCGCCTTCTCCTCAGACTGTCCTGTGTTAGGCGGAACACAAATCTTCCCAGCAGCGCCTCTGTTCTGTGTTCCGCCTATCAGGGACGTCTTCTCATCTCGTCCGAGGATGAGAAGGCATCTGTGATAGGAGCAACACAGAACAGAGGCGCTGCTGGGAAGATTTGTGTTCCACCTATCACAGAATACGCTGAGAAGAAGGAGCATCCTTTAAATCATTGACGCTCGCAGCACGGAGACTGTCCTATTTAGGAAAAAAGTGAGTGATGGCAGAGACCGTACCCGGCGTATCAGATGACCCCCGACTTTGGATGCATTTTTTTGGAGGCTTACCTCCAGGATATCCTCAGAGCCTCGCCCATCCTCTGGAACTCCTTACCCCAATCTGTCAGACGATCTTCCATTCTGTTCACTTTTTGGTAACCCATTTCTTCAAGAAGTACTATCCTGCCTGCCTGTACTTCTAATTTCTCCATTAGTTTATTCCTCACAATTATTATCCCTCCCGTTTAGACTGTAAATTCTAACGAGCAGGGGCCTTGTTTCCCTCTTAGATTGGATTGGATTGTATTGTACCTGTACTGTCTCCGTCCATTTTGTAAAGCTCTGGGCAAACTGTTGGCATTATATAAATCGTGCATAACAATATAACAAAACATCTAAACTTTGCTCCTAGCGCAACCCAAGAATCCCCCTTGTGGAACTGCATTTAACTGTTTTTTGCTGGCACTCTGAAGATTGGCAATTTGGCATTTTGGACTCTTGGTGATAGCATTTTGTGTGACCTCACAATGGATATGTAGAAATGCAAATGCAATACCTAGGCAAAAATAATCTGCAATTGCAGCTATGGCCGCAGTTTCAGAGTGCAAATAAAGCTTATATATAGGCTGGTGAAAATTCAAGGGCTTCTTGTTACCCATTTATTGAGGTGACAATACACATATTACCTTTTCTGCTGATTAGGGATGAGCCGAACACCCCACCCCCCTGTTCAGTTCGCACCAGAACCTGTTAACAGACCAAAAGTTTGTGTGAACTTTAGAACCCTGTTAAAGTCTATGGGACTCGAAAAGTTTGAAATCTAAAGTGCTAATTTTAAAGGCTAATATGCAAGTTATTGTCCTAAAAAGTGTTTGGGGACCTGGGTCCTGCCCCAGGGGACATGTTTCATTGCAAAAAAAAACGGCTTTTTTTAGGAGCAGTGATTTTAATAATGCTTAAAGTGAAACAATAAAAGTGAAATATTCCTTAAAATTTCGTACCTAGGGGGGGGGGTGTATAGTATGCCTGTAAAGCGGTGCTTGTTTCCCGTGCTTAGAACTATCCCTGCACAAAGTGTAATTTCTGAAGGAAAAAAAGTCATTTAAATTCACTTACGGCTATAATGAATTGTCGGTTCCTGGCAATACAGAGGAAAGTCATTCATAAAAAAAAAAGCGTGGGGGTCCCCCCAAATTCAATTACCAGGCTCTTCAGGTCTGGCATGGATATTAAAGGGGAACTCCCCCCCCCCCCAAATTTAAAAAGAATGGCGTGGATTTTCCCCCAAAAATCCACACCAGACCCTTTATCCGAGCACGCAACCTGGCAGGCCGCAGGAAAAGAGGGGGGGACAAGAGCGCCCCCCTCCTCCTGAACCGTACCAGGCCACATGGTAATTGAATTAGGGAATACCCCCACGCTTTTTTTTTATTTTTATGAATGACTTTTCTCTGTATTGCCGAGAGCCGACAATTCATGAATAGCCGCAAGTGATTTTAAATGACTTTTAGGACAAGAAGTTTAACTTTAAAATTAGCACTTTAGATTTCTCCCTATAGACTTACAGAGCGTTCCGCGGCTTTTCGAATTTGCCGCAAACACCCCAAATTGTTTGCTGTTTGCCGAACAGGCAATGTTCGAGTCGAACATGAGTTTGACTCGAACTCGAAGCTCATCCCTACTGCTGATCAATATTCACTTACATATAATCCAGGGCAGAAGAAATACATTCATATTTAAACTTTGAGTTTCATACAGTGAGCACAGCTTACCAGATAAGTGCTTCAGTTTTGAACCAATGCCATCGGTCTACTCTCTCATCAGTAACCTGATGATCCTGGATTGCGCCTGTCTGTGATGCTGGAACATCCAGTAAGGCTTCTTGCTGCCTTTCACATTAAAACCTGAAAAAACAAACACTGCTGGCATAAATGATCGTCGCATAGCCACCAATCAGATTTAAACAGGTCTTAAAACTTGGATTACCCTGCAAGGTGTTTTGTGGAATCTTGATGCAGTGGAATACAGAGAACTCAGATTAATAGGAATACATAGACAAAAATTTTTTTCTTTATAAAGACTCATTTTTTAAATTATTTATAGTCAGGTAAATATGAAATATTGTATTTTTTTAGCCAGCAGGGGAGGTTTTCTGAAACTCTTCATATTTTTCCTTTACGTTTTTGAAAAGACAGTTTACAGACCTCAATATCTCAAACTGAAATTAATACTCAATTGCACAACAGCAGCAGTGACCCATCTCTTACTAAAGGCCTCAGTTATAGTCAAACAAGCAGTGCCTCAATGCTACTGTTATCACAGGGCTCTGGTAATCCTTTGTCATGTTTTAAATGTTTGTCTACAAAACAATTCGTAAACAGGTGGGAGTAGGGGGAGCGGGTCCATCCCCATGCTTCTCTTTTTTTTCATTGTTTAGTATTGAGATGGTCCAGGAGAATTAAAGAAGAGTATATGCTGCGGTATAGATCCATTTCTGTATTTAAGTGCATGTTAGAGGATAGATCCATTTGTGTACCTATATGTATTTCTTTTTATGCATTTTGAGAATGTTTGTATTTTCTTGAATGACTTGCAAACTGTTTTGCAAAGTATGTAAGATTTTTTTACTTGTAAAAACTTAATAAAAATACATTTTAAATAAAACAATTTGTAAACAAGATTGTATATACATAAAACAGCTTAAATAATAATGATCCTAAAGTCTAGCTTGAACAAAAATAAAAAAAAGTTCAGTCCCCAACATTTGTTAATAGTAAAAATCACCCCTGTCCCCCCACAGACTTGCCACTTTGGGATCTAGAACTGATCTTATTCAATGTTAAATGATGCCAAGCGTTACTTAAGCCACTTCCTGTGATCCCAGATCATCCAGAGCCCAGAACTGCCCCATTGGAGCCAAAACAGGAGGTATACCAAGGCCAGAATTGGTCTTTAACCACTTAAGGACCGACGCACGACGTCGACAGAATGGCACGGCTGGGCACATGAACGTATATATACGTCCTCTTTAAGAGCCCAGCCGTGGGTCGCAAAAATAGGTAGAAGAATACGTATTGGCCTAAACTGAGGGAAAAAAAATTATATATTTTTTGGGGCTATTTAGTCTAGCAAAAAGTAAAAAATATTGATTTTTGTTAAAAATTGTCGCTTTATTTTTATTTGTAGCGCAAAAAATAAAAACCGCAGAGGTGATCAAATACAGCCAAAAGAAAGCTCTATTTGTGGGAAAAAAAGGATGCAAATTTTGTTTGGGAGCCACGTCGCACGACTGTCAATTAAAGCGATGCAGTCCCGAATCGCAAAAAGGGGCAAGGTCCTTAACCTGCATAATGGTCTGGGTCTTAACCGGTTAAAGTGGTAGTAAACTCTGTTATACCACTTGTAACTACAGATAAGCCTATAATAATTCTTACCTGTGGGTACAGTCAATATCTCCTAAACTTGCACTGTTTAGGAGATATTCAGAGTGCATGTAGCCTATGACATTACCGGGGAATGTGCTCTGAAGGTTCGGCATACAGTGCCGGACCTTAAGAGCCCATGCAATAAACGGTGGCTGCCAAGTGCATGCGCGGGACTGCTGTCACCATGACCACGGCCACTCTTGTAGCCGGAGGCCGCGAACCTGGAAGGAAGACCGGGTGAAGCCCTCTCAGCCATGACAGCATGGCACAGAACTTCGTGTAGAGGTATGTCTCCAATAATGTGCAAGTATTGCAATGCATACTCACACATTAGGACATTGCCCTGCAGGGTATCTTTTTTTTTTTTGGTCAACTGTGGTTGTCTACTGCTTTAAGCCATACTTAAGCAAAACAAAAAGATGAGCTGCACTGCTTTAGCTCACTGAATGCTCTTACTCGTAGTAGAAATTGAGTCTACCCACTTACCATCTGCCTTGTAGCCCGGGGGGGCGGGAAGGATCGGCAATCACGTGACCATTGTGACTTGACGTCATGATTGGAAACCAATGTTTTCTCTGACAGAGTGGTTTCAGCGGCTTTGTCTTTGTGCCGGAAGCGCACTCCAGTACATAAACATTGGCTGCCCAGTGACGCATGTGAGTTGCATGCCCAGATTTTTGCGGCTGCACATATGGGCCACCGAGGCGTAAAGGGGTTACCGTAAATGTTCTTTGCATTGAATAATTTCTAATACAGTAGCTGAGCACATTTTTACACCAATAAATGCTTCGTCTGAAGAAACAGAAGCAGAGTATATAAAGTACAGAGCGCAACGTCACTCAGTGGTGTGCGTTGCTTAACATAAGCAGTAATTTGAAAGTGGTAATTTATCGGTATTGTTTAGTCATGTTTATATCTACACGTCAGGCTGTATAATTTAAAGCAGATGTCCTCTTTCAGAATAGCTAATTGTGTTCACTTTACATTTAGCGCATTTGTCTGGATTTTATTAGGCTTTGTGTTGTTTAACAACATACTGCCATGACTTTGTAGATGCAGCATGGGAGACTGGTAATTTGGAGTATGCTTAACCACTTAAGGACCACCCCATGTACATATACGTCCACAATATGGCACGTACAGGCACATGGGCGTATAGGTACGTCCTCGCCTATTAGCGGGTGGGGGGTCCGATCGGGACCCCCCCCGCTACATGCGGAGGTCGGGTCCGCTCGGGGAGCGATCCGGGACCACGGCGCGGCTATTTGTTTATAGCCGCTCCGTCGCGATCGCTCCCCGGAGCTGAAGAACGAGGAGATCCGTGTGTAAACACCGCTTCCCCGTCCTTCACTATGGCGGCTTTATAGGGAAGACACGATCGATGACGTCATTCCTACAGCCACACCCCCAAACAGTTGTAAACACATACTAGGTGCACCCTAACTCCTACAGCGCCACCTGTGGTTAACTCCCAAACTGCAACTGTCATTTTCACAATAAAGAATGCAATTTAAATGCATTTTTTGCTGTGAAAATGACAATGGTCCCAAAAATGTGTCAAAATTGTCCGAAGTGTCCGCCATAATGTCGCAGTCACGAAAAAAATTGCTGATCGCCGCCATTAGTAGTAAAAAAAAATTAAAAAATAAAAATGCAATAAAACTATCCCCTATTTTGTAAACACTATAAATTTTGCGCAAACCAATCGATAAACGCTTATTGCGATTTTTTTTACTAAAAATAGGTAGAAGAATACGTATCGGCCTAAACTGAGGAAAAAAAATGTTTTTATATATGTTTTTGGGGGATATTTATTACAGCAAAAAGTAAAAAATATTGCTTTTTTTTCAAAATTGTCGCTCTATTTTTGTTTATAGCGCAAAAACTAAAAACCGCAGATGTGATCAAATACCACCAAAAGAAAGCTCTATTTGTGGGGAAAAAAGGACGCCAATTTTGTTTGGGAGCCACGTCGCACGACCGCGCAATTGTCTGTTAAAGCGACGCAGTCCCGAACTGTAAAAACACCTTGGGTCTTTAGGCTGCATATTGGTCCGGGGCTTAAGTGGTTAAAGCAGAACTCATTCTTTAATCTTTCCATCTATTGAATCTTCTGCCCTTGTTTTTTTTTGCTATCCAAAGTTAAAACAACTTTTCTGCCCCTAAATACCTTATACAGGCCACTTCCTGTTTCTTGTCTGGTAAGTAGCCTAGGCTTATGACATCATGCACAGCTTTCTCACTCTCGTGAAGGTTTGCCAGGAAGGGAGGGGGTGAGTCATAAGAGGACAAATGGAAGCAGCAGAGCTGGAGGTGTGCCTCCATACCTCCCAACATTTTGAGATGGGAATGAAGGGCATCTACTAACAAATGTATGTAGGCATAGGGGACACCCCCGGCCACACCCCCTTAAGAGAATTGACAAAAAAAAGTTAATTGAATCCACAAGGACTTTTTTTACCACTACTATTCCTTTATATTGGCTTTTAAAATACACAAATGCAGCAATTTAGAATTTAGATGAAAGGTTTGGCACTGGGAAACACATTTTGAAAGATAAAAAGTGCATTTTATATAAAACTATATAGATCAGACCAAAATGAGGGACAAATGAGGAAGAAAGAGGGACATTGCTGCAAATCAGGGACAGTCCCTTAGAAATGAGGGACAGCTGGGAGCTATGTGCCTCTGTGTGTCTGTGTAAATCCAGGAAGTGAACAGGCAGCAGCTTCAGCTGCCCACAGTTAAAATGGCTGCATCCACACTCAGCGGAGGGAGATTTCTGCAGCATATTTGGCAAGTACAGAATGACAGTATATATATATATAAAATAAGATACAAAGTGGTTGAAGGCAAGCTTCACACTGGACATTTTTACAGCTGCTGTTTTTGGCCTCATATGTTTTTTTCTACAGTCAATAAACTCTTTAGCATGGTAGCCCTTGTGTCCATGCACACATAGCCTGTTAACTGGTTTTGGCTGTAAAAAAAAAAAAAACTAGTGGGTTCTGAGAGGAGTTTGTCAGGTGTAAAAACGCCAAAAAATGCAGATAAATGCTTAAAAACGCAGCTCACCAGCATTTTTTTAAATGTTATTGATCCCATTGAAAAAAAAACGCTGAAAAATTATATCGCAAAGAAATGCTGAAAACCGCTAAAACAATGCTAAAAAAGGCTATTGCAAAAATGCTGTAAAACATTGGAAAATTCACATTATTATAACGTCCAGTGTGCATGAGGCCTAAAGAGACTTTCACTTTACTGATAAAGTGTTACAATTCCCTCTTGACGTTTTCCTAATTAAAGAGATTGTTGCTTTACCCAATTAGGCGCAAAGCCCCCTCTTTTCTTCCTAACCCCTTTAAAATCATCTCTCCGGTGCACCCATGATGCTCTTGCCTTTATCTTAGCTGGCAAAATATCAGTACTTCTGGGTATGGGGAAGCATGCAATACAACAGTGCCTGGGCCTAGTACTGGCCAATCCCTAGGCCTAAACACAGTCACATGATGGAGGGGTGATGTTTTACCACCCCCTATCTTTCCACCCAAATTTCAACATTACTGCCTGACAGAGCTGCAAGTTTGCCACTGCCATGATGATTTGCTTCGTAGCTGCTGCATTTTTAAATTAATTTCAAAAAGGTAATTTTTTTTCTTCAAATAACTTACACTTAGCTACTCTGTGCAACCCATCTTCCTCTTCATGGTTCCCCCCCCCCCGGAACTCCTGGATCCGTACCCTTGACCAGTGCCTCCAATAGCAATAGGCTTTCTATTTGGGCACTCGTACGTGCTCGCTCCTGAGCTCTGTGTGCCCATAAGATACACAGAACGGGACTTAGCCCCGCCCCCGATCTCTCCTCACTGACAGATTGACAGCAGTGGGAACCCTGTCTCAGCCAATGAGGGGGCAAAGACCCTCATGCACATTGCTGGATTGTGATCAGGCGCAGGGGGAGCTGCATACTGTAGGTTTTTTACCTTTATGTATATATATATGTAGCGCCCTGCTCCCAAATGGCTGGGCGCTATGTTAAATTTAGTGGGTCTCTGAGCGGATAATATGGCTCAGACTGTGATGATTTATTCTAAATTGGCCTCTGTTCTAGGAATGGCTGTGCCTGATAGCATTTTCCCACTGTTGCCTGTAGTTGGCGATACCACTACAGGCCAGTGTTGGAACACGGGCAAGCCATAGATTAGTGAGTGGAGGGTCTCATCTATCCTGCTATCAGACACGGTTTCCTTGGACTTGTTTGGCACTTTTTCTTTAGATAACCTTGGATAACACGGGAATTGGATTCTTATGGACTATTGTCATATTACACTGATCCAATATTAATTTATCAATATCACTAATTTGTGTTTGCACAGGGGATTTTGTGTGCACGAGTTGTATTTAGCAAAGTATTATTGTTTCATTTGAATAGTACTATATATGCAGCTTATTTTTACCTATAGATTATTGAGTGTCTTTCCTCTGGAACTGCCCAGTGGGAGTGGTGCCTCGCTGTGCATGCCGGGAAGGGTTACTTAAGGGCCAGACACTGTATTTTGGGGTTCTTCGCCCCATGGCCCTCCTGGCACGAGGTGTGTGTTGCATGATTTCTAGCCCCGGGACCACATTGGCCCAAAGCTGCGTCTCTATCAGTAGGCCCAGTTATGCTGACTGGGGCCTATGAATCAAGAGGGATGCCAAGCTGTCCATCTAAGCGAAGGAAGATACACTTAATGAAGGAAACCAGGGGAGGGCCGGCCCTGGGGGAGGACCTGCCCTGGAGGAGACCAAGCGGAAGGCCTGGTGACCTTATTAAGGACGGATCCACGACTCAAGTTGTCCTACAGTTGGCTGTGTCGGCTTAAAGGCCCTTTAACTGTATGACTGGAAGTTCGGGTATTACATCCTGTGGCAGAAGATTCCGGACTGTTCAATTTGCAGTCTGTGGCAGAGACTGTTATCGAATTGGTTCGTTCATCATACCGGCTGCTAGGCCAGGTGAGAGGGGTCTATCCGGGTGAGCAATAGCCACGCGAGGGAGAGTGGTGAATGACTTCGGAGTATAGGGGTTTTCCCCAGTGACCTGTACCGAGTACCTGACCCCCCCCCCCCCCCCTTCATCCTACTACCTTCTTCACAAGTTTTGAGCTAAAAGAATAAAACCTGACAGCTAGAGGTTTTACATCTCATGTGGACATTGGAGTTCTTTCAGACTTTCTTCCCCTAGACAACAAATGTTGAGGTAACGTGTAATATAAACCAGCAGCTCCTACGGGGGTAGTGCTACACATATCTCTCAACTTTTTGAGATGGGAACAGGGACACATTAGCCAAAGTATTAGGACTAAGGGACCCCCTGTCACGCCCCCCTAAAGGAGAATTATACAAAAAAAAATGTTAAAACCCACAAGTGCTTTTTTTACCACTACTATTGATTTTTACTGGCTTATGAGATTTACAAATGCAGACATTTAGAAGGTTTAGCACTGGGAAACACTTTTTGAAAAATAGTGCATTTTATATACACGACTATAGAGATCAGACCAAAATGAGGGACAAATGGAGGAGGAAAGAGGAACAGAGGGACTTTGTTCAGAATCAGGGACAGTCCCTGTAAATCAGGAACAGTTGGGAGCCATGTGGATAAAATACATGAAGGCATACCTCCCAACTTTTCAACTTTTCAGAATGAGGGACAAATGAGCATACCTTCCAACGAAGTTGTTGAGCAGGGGGGGGGGGGGAATTATGTGGATCGGAGTTGTTGAGCGGTTGGGGGTTCCGCGGATCGAAGTTGTTGAGCAGGGGGGGGGGCAATTTCGTGGATCGGAGTTGTTGAGCGGGGGGGTTTATCCCCAATCGCGGGAACGTGGATTTACCGCGGATCGCGGGACAAAAGTAAATGTTAATACTCATATTGCTGACAAACAAAAGATCATGCTAGTGCCATCGGTGCCAATTAACCCCTTCTTCCCTGTCAATATACAATTGACGTCCGGGAAGTGGTTGTCAAATCCTGACATGACGTCTATTGACGTCCTGCAGGATTTCGTGGGGGCGCGCAGCACGGCGATCGGTGATGCGGGGTGTCAGTCTGACACCCTGCAACTCCGATCTCGGTAGAGAGCCTCCGGCGGAGGCTCTCTACCACATGATCAGCCGTGTCCACAAATGGGCACTGACTGGCAACATGGGCACAAGTGATGCCCAGCAATGCCATCAGTGCCACCCCTCAGTGTCCATCAGTGCCACCCCTCAGTGTCCATCAGTGCCACCCCTCAGTGTCCATCAGTGCCACCCCTCAGTGTCCATCAGTGCCACCCCTCAGTGTCCATCAGTGCCCATCTGTGCCACCCATAAGTACCTATCAGTATTTATTTATTTATTTATTAAAATTCTTAAAAGTGCAAAAAAGTACAAAACGCAGTCAGTTACCCGTAGGCCTCGATGCGCCGAAAACAACAATACAGCAACAACCAAAAAAAAAACACACAGGCAGCGGAACAGATCAAATTTAAAATAGTTAGCAGATCAAAGAACTATAAAAAACCTATGCCACCCATGAGTGCCCAGTGCCGCCTATGAGTGCCCATCAGAGCCGCCTATCAGTGTCCATCAGTGCCGCCTCACCGGTGTCCGAAATCGATGTAGAAAACTTACTTATTCACAAAATAAATAACAGAAAAAAATAAAAACTTAATTTTTTTTCAAAATTTTCAGTCTTTTTTTAGTTGCTGCGCAAAAAATTTAAATCGCAGAGGTGATCAAATACCACCAAAAGAAAGCTCTATTTGTGGGAACAAAATGATAAAAAATGGTTTGGGTACAGTGTAGCATGACCGCGTAATTGTCATTCAAAGTGCGACAGCGCTGAAAGCTGAAAATTGGCTTGGGCAGGAAGGTGCGTAAGTGCCTGGTATGGAGGTGGTTAAACCCAGACTCGAAGTGCTGTAAGTCAAGCATGCTAAGCACCAAGCCACCCTTCATCCACTTTCACTAGGCCACAGACTTGTTGTGCGTCTGTAAGTCCGGCAATGCTCCCCAGCAGCACATTTTTACTTCTCAGAAAACATTTTCTATTATGATCAGTGCATGATCCATCACTATGGACTATTTCATTAGCTGTTAAAGTGCCTTCTGGGACCTCGCTGGCAGCAGCACGTTGAATTGTAATCAAAATTCCAGTGCCTCAAAGCTAAAAGCGACTAATTTATACTCACAGATAGAAGTCATTTAACGGTGACATAATTCTGGAGCATAAAATGACCATAATCAATATTTATGGAAGTTAATGACTTTGGAACTGGATGGGGTCCCACCGCGTTTTACACGTATAGGCTGCAATCTGCGCCTATACAATACGAGCCGAGATTAATTTGTTCTTTGAGACCCGTTGATGATTAATTTATGGAGATGAAATCATTTTTCTTATCAACAGCAAGATTCTAAGAAGCCTTTAATAATGCAAGTGGTGTTATGCCAATATATATCTCAACGCGTCAGAGGCAGACCATTTGTAAGACCGCATGCATAAATTATTTCACAGCGGGTTTTCGATTATTTAAATTGAACCTGTCATTAAAGATTGTTATTACCATAAACACATAAGAGCATTCATCAAGAGATACCCCAATGTACAAAGCCTTAAAGGGTATGTAAAAGCAAAATAATACATTTATCTTACTTCTTACCATTCATTTTATTAACTACTTAACATTGGTCCCTCACACAGAAAGCCACAGCTGCATTTTATGTGCCCACCAGTGTCACCTACCAGTACCAACCAGTGTCACCTACCAGTAATCATCAGTGCCACTCACCAGTGCCGCTCATCAGTGCCGCCCACCAGTGCCACCCAACAGTGCCGCTCATCAGTTCCACCCACCAGTGCCGCTCATCAGTGCCACCCACCAGTGCCGCTCATCAGTGCCACCCACCAGTGCCGCTCATCAGTGCCACCCACCAGTGCCGCTCATCAGTGCCACCCACCAGTGCCGCTCATCAGTGCCACCCACCAGTGCCGCTCATCAGTGCCACCCACCAGTGCCGCTCATCAATGCCACCCACCAGTGCCGCTCATCAGTGCCACCCACCAGTGCCGCCCACCAGTGCCGCCCACCAGCGCTGATCAGTGCCACCCACCAGTGCTGCTTATCAGTGCTGCTCATCAGTGCCACCCACCAGGGCCGCTCATCAGTGCCACCCACCAGTGCCACCCACCAGTGCCACCCACCAGCGCTGCTTATCAGTGCTGCTCATCAGTGCCACCCACCAGGGCCGCTCATCAGTGCCACCCACCAGGGCCGCTCATCAGTGCCACCCACCAGGGCCGCTCAACAGTGCCACCCACCAGGGCCGCTCAACAGTGCCACCCACCAGGGCCGCTCATCAGTGCCACCCACCAGGGCCGCTCATCAGTGCCGCCCACCAGTGCCGCCCATCAGTGCCACCCACCAGGGCCGCTCATTAGTGCCACCCACCAGGGCTGCTCATCAGTGCCACCCACCAGGGCCGCTCATCAGTGCCACCCACCAGGGCCGCTCATCAGTGCCGCTCATCAGTGCCACCCACCAGGGCCGCTCATTAGTGCCACCCACCAGGGCTGCTCATCAGTGCCACCCACCAGGGCCGCTCATCAGTGCCACCCACCAGGGCCGCTCATCAGTGCCACCCACCAGTGCCGCTCATCAATGCCACCCACCAGTGCCGCTCATCAGTGCCACCCACCAGGGCCACTCATCAGTGCCACCCACCAGTGCCGCCCCCTGTCCTGCCCACCAGTGCCCATCAGCGCAGTCTCATCTGCGCACATCAGTGAAGGAGAAAAATTACCTGTTTTCAAAATTGTATAACAAACTATGAAACATTTGTTAATTTTCAGTCCTTTTTTTGTTTTATTTAGCAAAAAATAAAAAACCCAGCTGCAATTAAATACCACCAAAGGAAAGCTATATTTGTGTGAAAAAAAAATTATCAATTGAGTACACTGTAGCATGACCGTGCAATTGTCATTCAAAGAGTGACAGTGCTGAAAGCTGAAAATTGGTCTGGGCAGGAAGGGGGTTTACGTGCCCAGTAAGCAAGTGGTTAATTATCCCAATGAATGAGTTTTGTGCTGTTGAGAGCTGATCTTTTGTGCTCTTTTACTGACTGTTATTAGTATCATTGCTCTTAGTTCTTGCTGTGGACAACAGAACACCTCCTCCTATGTTATCGCAATAGACGGGGGGGGGGGGGGTGGTGGTTCTATAGTCCTAACACTTCCTGCTCTAGGGTGATATTTCTGCTCCTCCAGATACAGTAAAGTGGGTGAACGTGATCACTCTAGGACAGGGAGTGGGTTACTGGCAGGATCAAAAGGTGAAAATTAAGGAAAGAAGCATGAAGAAAAAGAGGAAAAAAACAAACAAAAACAAATGCAACTATCATATTTAACCACTTCAGCCCCAGAGAGATTTGCCTCCTTAATGACCAGGCCATTAAATGTCCCCAATGTTGTACCCAAACAAAATGAACGTCCTTTTTTCCCCCACAAATAGAGCTTTATTTTGGTGGTATTTGATCACCTATTTGTTTTAAATTTTTAGCACTATAACTGGTTGCCAAACAGCCGCCGCAGTTGCGTCAGAATGGCACGGCTGGGCGAAGTGTCGTTACCTTACGTCGCTTCGCCTTTTGGCCACTAGGGGCACTCACATGCTCACGGCTCTCCCTCGGAGCCGATACGAGTGCCCGACAGGCACGATGATTTCGGGCACCCGCGATCGATCGAGACAGAGCGAGAACCGGGATCTGTGTGTGTAAACAAAGTATGAACACCGATCTCTCTTCCTCCAAGTTAGTCCCCTCCCCCTACAGTTAGAACACAGTGAGGGAACACAATTAACCCCTTCATTGCCCCTAGTGTTAGCCCTTTCCCTGCCAGTGACATCTATACAGTAATCAGTGCATTTTTATAGCACTGATCGCTGTATAATTGTCAATGGTTCTAAAAATATGTCAAAAGTATCGCAGTCATTGAGCAGCCAAATCTTCCAGGGGTGAAGTGGATAAACAAAAAAAGAAAAGAGCAAAAAAAACTTTTTTTTTAGTTTCTGCTATAATAAATATCCCCCAAAAAACAAATGTCTTCATCAGTTTAGGCTGATATGTATTCTTCTACATATTTTTGGTAAAAAAAAAAAAAAATGCAACAACATATATATTGATTTGTAGACGCTAGAACTTTTGCGCAAACCAAATAGGGAAAAGATTTATGGCATTTTTATGCCATAAATCTGCAATTTTTAGCAGGACTACAACATTTGACACTTTTTGGGCCCATTGACACTTATACAGCGATCAGAACTAAAAATAGCCACTGATTAATGTATAAATGTCATTGGCAGGGAAAGGGTTAACACTAGGGGGCAATCGAGGGGTGTGTCCTAGGGAGTGTTTCTAACTGTAGGGGGAGGGGACTGCCTGGAGGAGGAGACCGATCGCTGTTCATAACCAGTATGAACACCAGATCTGTCTCCTCTCCCCTGACAGAACGGAGATCTGTCTGTTTACATTGACACACCTCTGTTCAGTCTCTCTCAGGAGCAATAGCGGCCGGCGGGTACGTGTCATGCAGCATGTTCACCCCCTATACCCCTTAAAGCCCCTGCCGTATAGCTGCAGTGATGCACGCAGGGGAGACAACCTGCCGCTGTATAACGACGGCAGCTGGTCGGCAACCGGTTAAAGTCGTTCCAAAGGCTAAATATGTTTTAACCTTAAAGTGTCACTAAAGCGCAGACTTTTGAGAAAATCAAACAAGCAGGAAAATCCATTTTTGGGGGTGTTCTGTACAACAACCATGCACCTTTAGGTTGAAATATTACATTTATAGAAAATTTCAACAGCTGCAGATTAAAAAAAGGAAAGGTAATTAAAGAAAAATATTAAAATTACAACATGGAAATTGAATAATCTATACAGTATTTTGTATTTTTCTGTCGTAGTTTTAATCCAATGAAAGTTACCCCTTAACACATTTTATTTAACCAAAAATTAGGTTTAGAAAGTTTTGTATTGAAATAAATACGTTTGGACATTTAAAAAAAAAATATATATATATATATATATATATATATATATATATATATTCTGGTTTTACATTTTATTAAAGTGCTAAATGGGGTTTAGGGAGTTTTTCTTTAAAAGTGAATACAAATATTATAGGATTTTTTTTTTAATAAAAAGTTTTTTTTTTTGTGTAGCAATTGTATGCGATATATTTTTTCACCAAAGTGCAGTTATTATTTAATAACTTAAAGCGGAGGTTCACCCTAAAACAATTATATACCATTACATCCAGCACTTCCTTCGCCATCTACAGTATGCTGATGTTTTTTTTTTTTTTTTGCCGTACATACCGATATTTTCCCCCCGGCTTCCGGGTTCTGACTCCCGCGGGAGTGGGCGTTCCTATTGCGAGGTTAATGATTGACGTCTGGTGAAAAACTTCCCTTGGCGCATAAAGCGGGTCACCAGTTTTCCGTAAATAGCCGTCCTGCGAGTCAGCTCTATATGGCGCCTGCGCCCGCCGTGTAGAGCTGACTGCGCAGGCGCCATATAGAGCCGACTCGCAGATCGGCTATTTACGGAAAACTGGTGACGCGCCTTATACACCAAGGGAAGTTTTTCACCAGACGTCAATCATTAACCTCTCAATAGGAACGCCCACTCCCGCGGGAGTCAGAACCCGAAAGCCGGGGGGAAAATAACGATAAATCGGTATGTACGGCAAAAAAAAAACACCAGCATACTGTAGAAGGCGGAAGTATGCTGGATGTAATGGTATATAGATGTTTTTTAGGGTAAACCTCTGCTTTAAGAAGGATTTAGATAATGAACCAAATTTCAACCAGTCATAAAATCGTTCTTTCTTGGGCCCAAGCTGAAGCATAAAATCTTGACTTCCCCTTCTAATTTATCATTTGGGTATCTTGGGTATTGGACCTTCCCCAACACTCCTGCTAGAGCAGACTAGGTAGAATGAACATGGTTTCCAATGAAAAAAAAAACAAAAAAACTCATGTTTTATTAATTCTAACTGGCTCTAGGGCTTGCAGATTGTTATTCTTTTGGTTCAAGTTCTGTCTGTCACTCTCCCCCGTACACGAGACCTCATTTTCAAACGTACAAATATTTAAACTGACTTTCTAACCGATTAGCTCCAACAAAATGGCTGACAACTGCTGAACGAAAAAAAAATTTGCAACGTATACAGGAATGCCATCTGAGGCTGCAAAACTAGAAATTTCTCCACAGGAACCTTTTATTGTCCCTGAGAGCTGTCGAGGGGCATTTGGGAGTGCAGGGTTCACCACGTTTCATTTCAGTTCTATTTATTTCAATTATATGTAAATCTGCCACCCTAAATTAATGTAGTTTTGTATTTCTATCTACTGTATAACCCTATTCCCTTTTCCTCTCCCCTCACGCCTTGTATTCAGCCCCTTTTTTTCCAACCAGCACATATTTGGCTTTAATACTTAGGTGTTATTAGGAATCCTAATATACACATACCCCTCTATATTTAAATTTAGCCATTAATTTATTATCTTGTGCAGGTATTTTCTCGGGCTGAATACATATTGTCCGGACTTGTGTCTTGAGTTTTTGTGTTGTCTATTTGTCGGTCCTGTTTGTTACCTTGTTACATTAGGGTAGATTCACATACCTTTTGTAATTTGAATTCCGCGCCCGCGTAGCATTACGCCGATTGACAAAGGCAGTTACGCTGAAAAAATAGGCTTCCTCCACAGACGTAACTTGATTGCGGCGGTGTAGAATTGTGTGCAATATAACTTTGGCCGCTAGGGGCGCTTCCGTTGTTGTCGGCGTAGAATATGCCAATTTCCTAGAAACGCCGATTCACAAACGTACGTGCGCCCGGCGTTCGTTTTTTACATTGTTTGCGTTAAGGCTTTTTAGGCGTAAGGCTGCTCCTTCTATTAGGAGGCGCAGCCAATGTTAAGTATGGACGTCGTTCCAGCTTCGAAATTTGAATTATTTACGTTGTTTGCGTAAGTCGTTCGAATAGGGCTGGACGTAATTTACGTTTACGTCGAAACCAATACGTCGTTACGCCGTACTTGGAAGCAATGCACACTGGGATATGTACACGGACGGCGCCGTTCGTAAATCACGTCAGGTCATCACATATTACCATAAAACACCCCCCTTCCCCATTTGAATTACGCACGCTTACGCCGGCCCCATTTACGCTACGCCGCCGCGACTTACGGAGCAAGTGCTATGTGAATACTGCACTTGCTCCTGCAAGTTGCGGAGGCGTAGCGTAAATACACTACGCTGCGCCGCCGTAACTTATAGTGTAGCTATCTGAATCTACCCCAAAGTATCTTAGAGACAATTAATGATTTTGTACACGATTATCAATTTTCACACAGTTCATAGATTACTGTACTTTTTTACATATGTTCTTGAAAATTAAGAATTAATTAACAAATTACATTTTTATATATTGCTACTTGAACACCCTTTGATCCATTATTACTGCCAAAAGTAACCCCTTTGTTGGCCTTCTGTCGGCCACTTCCCTTCTTTCAAGCTACATATTTGGTTACAGCAGTAGAACCAACTAGAGTACATAATCCGTTATGGGTTAAAAATACTTATACCCATAAACTAATGGTTACCTTGCGCATGCCCCCTTCCCCAATTCCCTTTATATTCTACCAGGTTCAGTTCACAGTGAATCCTGTTGGAAATTTGGCAAAGCCAAACTCGGAGTGAATCCCATTGAATATTGTGGGGAAGGGTTGAGTCCTGCTAGTATATTCTTGCAATTTTTTGGAAGAAATAGGCCATTTATTGTCAAAAAAAAAAACCTACAGCAGGGAGAGTTTGTTTATTTTTAAGTGTGAAAAAAAAAATCCCCTAAATTCCAGGCTTGAGGTATGACTTAAAATGTATGTAAACCCTTAAGATGGGATATAAAAAGTTAACATTTGCGCTAACCTAAGCGATTTAAAGTGACAGTGTGCATCAGCTCTCAATAGTCCAAATATTCAAAGCTCAAAATGAGTCAATAAAAAAAGAAAAAAGCATATATATATATATATTTTAGTGTATGTGTGCAAAAAAAAAAAAAAAAGACTATAAAAACGCAATAGAGCACAAAAGGATGAGTATATTCATGAATAACCATCAAAGTAAAATGTCCATCCAAGTGAAACGTGAAATATACATTAACAACGTTACAAATCAATAAATCTTTTACAGATTTATTGATTAATTCGTATATGGTTAATATGTATTTCACTTGGATGGGCATTTTACTTTGATGGTTATTCATGAATATACTCATCCTTTTGTGCTCTATTGACTTTTTATATCCTTTTTTGCACAAAGATATATATATTTTTTAGTGTATGCATGCTTTTTTTTTTTTACAAACCCCAACGTTGAACTTCTCTTATTTACTTCCTTTTGGTCTGTTGAATTATGCACTCCTGGAAGCATTTTGTTTGAGAAGTGCATGTATGTAACCAACAACGATCCAGGGTGATTATGCTCTAGTGGTGTATGCGTTTTAAGGAACGCTGATCAGTCCAGACTGTATATTTTAGGACGTAGCAGCCCAATTTTATTTAGATGAAACATCATTGTATAACAGAAATTTCAGCCTCCTGGCTCACTCACTCTTAAGCCTCGTACACACGATCGGGTTTTCTGCAGACGAAGCGTAGGACTTTTATCCAAAGGGCGTTGGCCGTGAACTTGTATTGCATACAAATGGCATAGAATTGTCGGCCAACAAACACAAAACTACATGGTTGTTCAGCTCTTTAGCGCCACCCCTTGGGCAGCTTCTGCTAATGTTGTGTTATGGTAAGCATTGCTTCTGAGCATGCGTGTTTGTACTTTGGAGATTTGTCCGATTGACTTGTGTACACACGATTGGAAAATCCAACAAGACACATTTGTTGTCGGAAGATTTTAAAGCATGCTATCCAACATTTGTTGGCGGACAATCTGAAAACAACTGTCCGATGGAGCATACAAATGGCCTGCCATCACACAATTGCCGTTCGGAAAATCCGAGTGTGTGTACGGACCAATACTTAGTCAAAACGCCCTCCTGGAGATTACTTCTTCAGCTTGGTCGCGGGCCACATCTGCCTCCTGCAGACATACACTTTCAGATTGCCACCTGCAGCCTTAGACTCCTAAAGACCGCCTGTCCCTCTCTGGTGGAGCCTTCTCCACCTGAAAGTCCTCCCAACTCCTACACCAGGCCACCTGCCTGTAGGGTGGACCTGTTCCCAAGGGTAAGCCCTGAGCTCTATTTCTGAGAGAAATATGAACCCAGCCCACAGGTGAGCAATTATCATGCCTGTCTTCGCAAAAAACAGGCTGAAGGTGCCAATACCCACCGTGACCTGGGGTCGCCTCTCCACACCATGAATTTTGAACTCACTTGATTAACTTCAAATTTATGGTCGCGGCAAACCCAAACATCATCTCTAAAAAAATGGTACTGCAGACCAATTATTCCATTCATACCAAGGGCTGTTTTTCATGGAGCCACTCCACTTCGTTCAGCAGGATATCCATGAGCGAATCCCCTGTTGAATCAGAGCTGAACGGGATGGAGGTCAGTTTTTTTTTTGCATCCATGCCTGTTCAGTTTGGGTCCTCATTTACACAGTGGACAGGAGCAGCTAGGTGTAAATGGCCTTGTGTGCATCATGTTGCAGAAAAGGATGCAGAACTCTGAGGTAGGCGAGTGTAAACACACAAGTCTGTTTACATCAGCCTGCCCATAGACCCACATCGAGCCCATGGGAAAAGGCCCTAAGGCCGCGTACACACGGTCGTTCCAAACCGATGAGAATGGTCCGACGGGCCATTTCCATCGGTTCACCGCTGAAGTGGCCTGATGGTCTGATGTGCGTACCCACCATCGTTCCAAAAACCGATCGGGTCAGAACGCGGTGACGTCAAACACACAACGTGCTAAATAAAACAAAGTTCAATGCTTCCAAGCATGCGTCGACTTGATTCTGAGCATGCGCGGGTTTTGAACCGATGCTTTCTGTACTAACCATCGGTTTGGACCGATCGGGCAGCGGTCCATCGGTTCGATTTTAAAGCATGTTTTAAAATTTTGGACCGAAGGAAAACAGACCGATGGGCTATACACACGTCGGTTTGGACCGATGAAACTGAACCTCGGTCCATTCTCATCGGTTTTGTCCGACCGTGTTTACGTGGCCTAAGAGTTAGTAGCGTAAGAAGGAACTTTGTTTGCTATTGCTGGCAAGACAGATCTGTGATGGGTACTCTACAAAAATATCTTTAAAGATTAACTCCAAGCAGATATAAAAGACACAAATTAATGCAACTTTTATTATTAATACAACTTTAAAGCTGTGTTAAACTCGTTAATTTTTTTATTTTTATTTTTTGTCTGGGAACCCTTTAGCTTTTATGCCAGTGCTCCGGAACTTCCATCTTCCTTCCGGGTTCACTCCATTTGTCTTCTTGAATGGCTCAGCCCCGATAATGTCACACGGGAGTTACATCAGGACGGTACAATGATTGCCATGATGTACTGCGCATGTGCGGCTCAGTGGACATTACCATTAACAAGCAGCAGGAAGCATTTATGGCAGAGGAGATCATCAAGGTCTCTTAGTTTTAGCTTTAATATCACTTTAACTACTTCCTTACTGGGCCATAGAAATATGACTCCGGCAGAAACACTCTCTCCCTCCGGGTAACATCATATGATGTCAGCCCGTTCTCGGTGCGCAGCGTGGCAATCTGGGATGAGACGTGACCCTCGAGACACAGCCCATCCCTGATCAGTGTAAAGAGACAATAAAAATGTCTCTTTAAGACGTGACCGGCTTTGTCCAAACCCAGCCGGTAACATGCACTGTCCAGGGGCACGCAGAGCGGTTGATTAGGGATGAGGAGTGTCACTCTGACACAGCCCATCCCCGAACGGGGTAAAGAGCCAATTAAACTGCAATCACAGCCGGACACGAAATGTAAACGAGCCATGGTAACTAGCTGTTACTGGGTTCTCCTCCTCCCACACCGATCATGTGCGAGGAGGAGATGGCGGTAACTGCTAGCTATGGATCATAGTAGACACCAATGCACACTGATTGCCCCCAGTAATAAAGAGGACCCATCACCAGCCCATCAGAGTACCCAAGTACCTATCTGCAGACCACCAGAGTACCCGAGTATGTGTCTGTAGCACATGCCTCACTTGATATACATTGGGGTGTTCTCTTTCCAAAATGGGGTCATTTTGTGGGTAATTCCACTGTCCTGGTGCTCTGGGACCTTCAAAAGTGTTATAGGTAGAAATTTAATTAGATATGTAATTTATGGTCCTAGAATGCCTGATGGTGCTCCCTGCATGTTGGGCCTCTGTATGAGGCCAGGCTGTGTAAAAGTCCAACGTGGTATCACCATACTCAGGACGAGTAGCAGAATGTATTTTGGGGTGTAATTTTTGCTATGTACATGCGTACATGTGTAAAAAAAAAAAAAAAAAGGAGTTACATTTTCTTTTTACATTTTCCAAAAACTTGTGGGAAAAAAAGACATGTTCAAAAAACTCATAATGCCTCATAGATCATACATTGGGGTGTTGGCTTTCCTTAATGGGGTCATTTTGTGGGTAATTCCACTGTCCTGATGCTCCAGGGCCTTAAACCTGGGATAGGTCATTAGGAAATTATATGGGTAATTTATGCTCCTAGAATGCCTGTCGGTGCTCCCTGCATTATGGACCTCTGTATGTGGCCAGGTTATGGAAAAGTCCCACACGTTGTATTGCCATACTCATGAGTAGCAGCAGAATGTATTTTAGGATGTAATTGAAAGTTTAAACAATTTTGTGTAAAAAATAAATAAATAATAATTTCTTAATTTTCCCAGGAATTGTGGGGAAAAAATTACAAACTTCAAAAAACTTCACATCGCCTCCCCGCAGGGATATAGTCCCAAGGGAGGGGGCGAGCACGCTGACTAACCCCCAGCCAGAGTGGCTCAGATGATGGGGGAAAGCTTACTGAGGAGAAACAAGAAGTGAGAATTTCAGACAAAGAAAAAAAACATATATAGCCAGATTCAGAAAGACTGGCATAACTTTGAGGCGGCGTAGCGTATCTCATATACGCTACGCCGCCGTAAGTCAGAGAGGCAAGTGCTGTATTCACAAAGCACTTGCCTCCTAAGTTACGGCGGCGTAGCGTAAATGGGCCGGCCTAAGCGCGCCTAATTCAAGTGTGGAACAGGGGGCGTGTTTTATGTAAATGACTGGTGACCCGACTTGATTGACGTTTTTTACGAACGCATGCGTCGTTCGTGAAAGAATCCCAGTGCGCATGCGTCGGATAGAATGCCTAAGATACGTCGAACACTGCCTACGACGTGACGTAACTTACGCACAGCCCTATTTGCGTACGACTTACGCAAACGACGTAAAAAGATCGGCCTGTTCCAACGTCCATACCTTGCATGGGCTGCGCCACCTAGGGAGCAGCTTTATCTTTACGCCGGCGTATCTCTTACGTAAACGGAATAACTAATTGTGACGGGTGCACGTACGTTCGTGAATCGGCGTATCTTGCTCATTTGCATATTCAACGCGGAAAACAACGGAAGCGCCACCTATCCGCCAGCGTAAATATGCACCCCAAGATACGACGGCGTAGGAGACTTACGCCGCTCGTATCTTAGCCTAATTTAAGCGCATCTGGTAGATTCAGAGTTACGACGGTGGCGTAAACGTCTCTGAATCCAGCTATTAGAAGGGAAATCGAAGGAAAAGTGAACCAACGGTGCACTAGCTTAAAAGGAATCTATTTAGAAAAAATGTAAATAAAAAAAAAACTTTACAGCCCCATTAATATATGTATGTAGCGCTGTGTATATAATTATTGTATTTTGTTAATTGTTAATGTTCACTATTTGAACAGTCAGGCATGGAGGTTGAAGCCCTGAGGAAGTGGTGTATGCCGTGAAACATGTAGGCAAGCTCCATACTGCATATTATATATGTGTGGGTTTAATATTACCCATGGTCGTACTGTATTTTATGGATTTTTGAATCAACAATATCATTTTGCATTTTTTTCATTATTTGGCAAGGATCATGCTGATAGATGGAGAAACCAAAGGCCAATGAGCGCATCAGTCTGCTGCTTCTCATTCCTCTTCACCTTCAAAAAGTGAAGGTGGGCAGGAGACCTCATCCGGAGATGAGATGGAGAAACATCAGGTTTCATTCCCTGGCAGGCAGGATTGTGCTGGATGGACAGAAATACAAATCCTTTGGCAGCTAAAAGAGTTCCTATAAATGTATTTCATCTGCTTTAGGCCAAAGGTCAGAAGTATGGATGGAATATTCATCAGCATTGGGGAAAGACTGCTCACAGGTTTTTTTTCAATGCTGTGCATAGAAGCTTGCGAACCAATGATCCATAACGATTTTTGACTTCTATGATGCTTTTAAGGAAAAATCTGATTGATATGCCAGCACAGTCGTATTTTGCTGGGGTTGCCATTGCTACATTTTATATTCCATCCCTTCCGAATTGAGCATCTGCCAGTGAAGGGAGTATGGTAATTCTTCACAGTCGATGTGGAGAGAGTAAAAATACCCAAGTGTTTCATTAACTAAACAGGCTATTTCTGGAAACAATGTATTAGTTGCCAAAATATAATTACACAAATGAAATCTTCAAGTAAAAATAAAACTAGTGGCTGGGGGGAAAAAAAAAAAAAAAGACATTCATAGATGAGCTACATTCTCTTTAAAGAAAGACTATCGTAATAATTAGTCTCTGTTAATTGCCAACCATTATTGTTCATGACTTGCAATGAGCACATATCTTATACTTATTAGCCTACTAACACTTTGCAACCACTCAAGATGGGTAATATATAATACTCTAGAGTGCTCTTATCATTTGAGAGATTTAGTTGGGACTTGAAATATCTTAAGATAAATGCTTTGCAATATACGCATTATTAGAACATTGATTTTGTTGTTGACTGGTGCCATGATTATCTCGTTGCCTTTCCACTAATTACACCTGAAACTAATAATTATCATTAAATATACAGACCCGGATTTAGATAGGAGATACGACGGCGTATCTCCTGATACGCCGTCGTATCTCTGAGTGTGGGCAGTCGTATCTATGCGCCTGATTCAGAGAATCAGTTACGCATAGATTATCCTAAGATCCGACAGGTGTAAGTGTCTTACACCGTCGTATCTTAGGCTGCATTTTCAGGCTGGCCGCTAGGTGGCGCTTCCGTATGTTTACACAAGGAATATGCTAATTAGGTAGATACGGCGATTCAGAAACGTATGTTCGGCCGGCGCAATTTTTACGTCGTTTACATTAGGCTTTTTCGGCGTATAGTTACCCCTGCTATATGAGGCGTAGCTAATGTTAAGAATGGCCGTCGTTCCCGCGCCGAGTTTTGAAATTTTATGTCGTTTGCGTAAGTCGTTCGCGAATACGGCTGCACGTCATTTACTTTCACGTCGAATCCAATACGTCCTTGCGGCGTACTTTAGAGCAATGCACACTGGGATATTTTACGGACGGCGCATGCGCCGTTCAAAGAAAAAATTCAAAAACGCAGGGTCAAGTAAAATTTAAATAAAACACGCCCCCAACATCCCCATTTGAATTAGGCGGGCTTACGCCACCACACATACATTACGCCACCGTAACTAAGGGCGCAAGTTCTTTCTGAATACAGAACTTGCGCCCAAAGTTACAGCGGCGTAACGTATCGGAGATATGTTACGCCCGCAGAAAGATGCGCTCATCTTTCTGAATCCGGGCCAAAATGTTCAATCAAGCATGTCCAATGTGCTACTCCATTGGGGATGGGACCACCTTAGCGTTATGATCACTGGGCCTTTCCTCACCTTTAGCACCCATGTGGCAAGCAAAAATAAATCAATAATTCACTTTTTCAAGGTCTTGTTACAATGTTTCCTATCAATGCATTAAAGAATGATCAGAGAACAGGGACTGGGGGCTTGTAAAAGCACAGAATTCCACACTCAAAGTCCAGCACTATACTGGATCTCTATGAAATACATTCAATCAGCAACTCAAGATCCCAAATGCAGGGTTGGTGTCAGGGACCTGCTGTTATGGGAAGAAGGCACTTGCGTGCGTGCATGCGCACACACGATGCTGTGCAGAATAGGCAGCAGCATCCATCTGTGCCTGTGTGACGGCACGCGTCGAATGCGATCTTGTGCGCCAATTGCGCACAAGTGTGCGTATTGAGTGTGCGCGCGTGCACGTTAGCGCTACTTGGTGCCACTATGCCTTTAAAAAAACAGCAACTGCAATGATGCATTGCTGTTTGATCTGCAGCTCTGTACCAGTAATCTGCATACCTGTTTATCCGTTACCTGTACCGACCCGGCTCTGCTTGACCATCCGATTTCTCCAATCCCGACCTTGGCTTGCTTTGACCCTGCTCAGTATTCTATTTGCCTACCTGCTGCCAGACCTTGCCTGTACCTCTGACCACGCTTAGTCTCCTGTATCCAACCATCTGATTAACTGCTCTGACCCAGCCTGTCTGACCCTGCTACTGTCTCTGCTGCTCTGTGTTACACCTAACCCAGCTTGTCTCACCCTGCTCCAGCTTCCTGCTGTTCCTGTACCCGGAAGCTCCTGGGTCGCTGACCTACAACCATCTCTACTGCTGCCTATAGTCCTAGCCATCCCTGGAGGATCATCATTTTGCCTCTGTGCCAGGCTACTACAACTACCCCAGGCACTCCTACCTCGCTGCGCTCTCGAGCTCACTGTCCCCACTCCAGTGACTCCTGAGCCAGGGCTGTAAGAGAGGTCTCCTCCTGCAAGTGAGGCTTTACTACCAGGTACGCTCTATACCTAACAGTTGGCGAGATGACAATCCTTGGTTCTTTTTAAAAAAAAAATTTAATTCTTTCTTTATATATTGTGCATTTACAGGAGATAATCCAAGTCAGAAGTACAGATCATACAGAGGCATCACGAATACACAGTACTGTCGCAGACATATAGGCTGACGGCAAGAACACAAAAAGCACCATATAGTTAGAGTTGGCAATTTGTAGGGCACCACAAGTTTCCAAAAAGCTGTCACAGATGCCGCACACAAAAAAAGGGTCCAACACATTACCATCGGTCTTGGAATTAGAGAAAGATAATTAACTTTGTCAGCACAATGTGTACGTTTTAACCAGTACAGAGACAGGTTTGTTCAATGCCCAGGGCAAGAATGCCAAACTGCCCCCCTACAGTGCTGCTAATACATGCAATAGAGTAAGTGTGCCACGCTATGCCCATTCTCAGCCTCTTTGCACCAACTGTCCATGTTTGCCCTGGAATGACTACATGTTTGGCCAATTGCTTGCTTTCTAGTAAATAGAATAGAGGATTAATGCATTTTTATTAATATTTTTTTTACTAGTAATGGCAGCGATCAGCAAATTTTTATTGTGACTGCGACATTATGGCGGACATATCGCACACTTTTGACGCTATTTTGTGACCCTTTACATTTATACAGTGATCAGTGCTATAAATATGCACCGATTACTGTATACATGTGACTGGCAGTGAAGGAATTAACCACTAGGGGGATAGGAAGGGGTTAAGCGCGTCCTATGGAGTGATTCTAATTGTTAGGGGGCCTGGCTAGGAGTGACACGTCACTGATTGCTGCCCCAGATGAGAAGGAGCATACGATCAGTGACAGTGTCACTAGGCAGAACGGGGAGATGCTTGTTTACACTTGCCTCTCCCCCTTCTGCAGCTCTGTGACCCGATCATGGGACACCGGCGGACATCGAGGCTGCAGGTCTCGCGGGCATGGTCACGGAGCTCATGGCAGGGGCGCACGCATGGCGGGAAATTTAATGTGACGTATATAAACGTCACCTGCCCAGCCGCGCCATTCTGGCGACGTATAAGTGCATGAGCCGGTTGTTAACTGGTTAATGAGCTAGCAAAAAAAAAGTAGACCTTAAAATTGTACCCATCTGTACATGCTCCTAAGCCAAAGTTATGTAGCCCAAAAGTCTTAGCAGTCCCAATGTATGCTGGAGATTCTCCGATGAACTTCTGTATACTTTGAAGCATCTCAACTGAAAGGTCGCGTCCCACAAATCTGATAGGAAATTGTAGAGTCATCTCCTTATCTGGATTATGTGCTGGTTTATTACAGTATATTCTTTTGGGGCTTGAGCATCAAGATTACTTCTACCGTATCTCCGAACTCTGATTTAACCAATATTAAATGTCTCTTGTTGTATTCTTTGTAAATTAAGTTAAAATTTCATTAAGACAATTGGGCCATAAATGCATAATTAATCTCATAATTGCAGATTCAGTTGGAGAGATTTGTGAATTTAACCACAGAGATCTTTCTAAGGGAATATTTGAATGCTTCTCTGTGGAAGACTAATAAACAGAGTGTAATACCATTTTAAATATATGCAGTGCTCACTCTCATAAGGGCTGCTGATTTGCCACAGGTTTCTCTCTCAAATTAGTGCAGCGGCGGCCGGCTGCACAGCAACAGTTACTCTTCCTGGCTCAGTCTACTTTTTCTGACATTCATTGCTAAATAAACATGGATAAGGGCGAAGGGGGCTTTGGGATACTTCCTTTAACTCTGAACAGCAATGAGAGGACACTTTTCGTTTTGGTCCTCTTTAGTAATGGTATGGCCAAGAAATTTGACTTAGACACTGGCAGAGACATTCAAGGGCAGGCAAGCACTAGTACTGAAACACAAGGGATGGCAGCAGCAACATTCACCAGGTTCCTGCACTGAGGTCTATACTCACAATGCCCCTGGATAGGGATGAGCTTTGTGTTTCGAGTCAAACTCACGTTCAACTCAAACATCGTATGTTCGACAGTTCGTCGAAATACGAACGTTACGGGCCATTCGCGCCAAATTCGAGTGGCGTGTCACGGCCCATAATTCACTGCGGCATCGCAATGCATTGCTGGCTGATGATTGGCCAAGCATGCACTATGACCCGCATGCTTGGCCAATCGCACCATGCAAAAAAAGGAGAGCCATAATTGGCCAAAGCCAGGGTGGCTTTGGCCAATTATGGCTCAGGGGGTTTAGTACACGCCCCACACTATAAAAGGCCGCCTGCAGGTCGGCCTTGTGTAGTGTGTTGCGGTGGTTAAGAGAGAACAGAGAGAGACAGAGAGAGAGAGTGTAATTTTTTGCAGGTAGACAGAGCAGGCAGGCAGGCAAGTCAGTTAGAATTACAGTGTGTAGAGGATATATATATATATATATATGCATCCCTGGTGTTGTATATATATTTATACACTGTATAGTTTAGCTAGATCCGCTCTTCCTAATTTACTGACAGGCAGGTGATTGTGCTAGCTGCAGTATTCTCACGTGGTGTACTGTCTGTCCTCTGCACATTGTGCACCCAACGTAAAGCTGGTGTTTCTGATATTTACTCCTAGAAGCAGGGATCTGCTCATATTAATACTACAAGCAGGGTATATTGCTGCAAGTACTTTCATGTGGTGTACTGTCTGTGTCCTCGGCAGTGTGCACCTAAAGCTTTGTGGTGTGTGTACTGTCCGTTTCTGTTGGGACGGATGCACACAAACAGCAAAACAAATATTACAGGGGTGATAACCCTTCTCTATGTTTTCAGAAAAGCTTAAAAATTGATTTTATGGCTGGAGCTACACTTTAAAAAAGTACCAGTTCAAAATTACAAACAGATTCTACTTAACAACAAACCTACAGTTCCTGTCTTGTTTTCACCGCCTGTATACTGCTGTTCAAAGTATATAGGGCCAAAGGGACTGGTAATGACCTGGGGGGAGGGGGGCGGGGAAACCCATGCTATTTTTTGCAATGATTTTCATCCATATTGCAGGGACCAAACATTACATTAAAGCAATATCATATCAAGCAATTTTAAATTACTTTTTTCTTATAGTAATCTCATTTTGTGCAGGGACAGTTCTAAACATGTGCCACCTCACAGGCATACTATAGACACCCAGCAGGTACGATATTTAAAGGAATTTTTCAATTTTGTTTTTCACTTTAAGCATCATTAAAATCACTGTTCCAGAAAAAAAACAACCGTTTTTAAAACTTTTTTTTCCATTGATACATGTTCCCTGGGGCAAGACCCGGGTTCTCAAATCCGTTTTACGTCAATAATTTGCATATTAGGCTTTAAAATGAGCACTTTTAAATTTGAACGTTCGAGTCCCATAAACTTCAATGGGGTTCTAAATGTTCGCGTGAACATTTGGTCCGTTCGAAGGTTCATCCCTACCCCTGGATAAGGGTGACCACATTTCCAAACTACCATTCAGGGACACCCTCCCTTCCCAAAAATCAGCTTGTGCTTTAACGAATCACAGCACAGTGATTGGACACAAGAGGCGGGATTTATGATTTCTCCAATCAAAATCAGGGGCAGGGATTGTGCTCCTCCAGGCATTCCCAGCCAGGACAAGTACTGTCAGTGAATAAAGCGGTGATGTGGTGGCCTTTTTTGGGGGCATCAGATTGGCCTGGGGGGGGGGGGGCTGTGTCCGTTTCATTCCGGGACACTGTATTGTCCTGGAATGAAGGTGCCCGGGTCAGACCTGCAAAATGCGGGACACGTGGTCACCCTACCCTTACTTTTATGCCTCCTTCAAATACCAGACAGACATTTCCCTAGTGAACTCCCCAGAGTGAATCCTCAGTTAATACCCTTGCTTAGTTGCAGAGACTCTCAGCGAACAGAACCCCCCCCCCCCCCCCACAGCTTTAGCATAGCTGGGACCTCGATGAGCACAGGTAGAATTTCAGCTGGGCAATAGTCCTTAAGGCTGGGAACTTCTCCTGGAAAAGAACCAGGCAGCTCTAGACCCTATACTATTTATGCACTCAGCCAATTCGTGGGGAAGGATGCCCAGAAGGTTGCTGGCAGAGATAATATTCAGGTTGATCATTTGCCTTTCTAGCCCACAACATTCTTGAATCCTCCAGAAGTCAGGGGGGAAGCAATCAAATCTGCAACCAGTGTAGCCCAGAACAGCCCAAAGCAATCACAAGCTACTAGACTGATTACAGTGGAGCCCAAAACAATTAAAAAGCCATCTAGGTTTCCTAGAAAATTATCTAGGAGGGTGCTATATATAAGACCAGCGGGTGCTGCTCAACCACCTGCGGCCCCGCACCTCCTGCTGCCAGAACTCTCATGCTGCTCAGCTCTGAGGGACACATTGAGCCTGTCAAAAAACTGCAGGGCAATTCCCCCTTACCTCTCCTTGCATTGTACAGTGTGTGTGTCTGCCTTGCTCCCTTTCCTGCTGCCTAAATGGCAGGAGGTGAGGAGCCAATCTTGACAGGACTGCAGGAGCAGAAAAGGATCCTATGACATGTAGTCCCGAGCAAATTTTTTTTGCGTACCTTCCGGTCCAGCTGGTTGTCGGCGGTGGAACACACGCTGACATACACAGCGAAGGAGACTGGTTCTCCATTTGACATACGCGCAGTAGCCTCAGTGCCGGGTTCTTGGGCACCGGACAAAGCAAGGAGCCACTTGGCTGTCTTGGTTTTACTTTTGCTCAATAAACCAGTGTTACACTATTGCGGCTTTTTTTCCTTATATATGTTGTGGCACCTGGTATCCGTTTGGATCTGGTAAAAATCGATCGATTGGATTCCTCTGAGTCTGCAAGTTGGTTTACCCTGTGTAAACAAAGCGTATACGACCTCTTTTTAGTTAAAGGGTCATATAGTGTTGGTAAGGAGCCATCTTATTACTTATCACGTCGGGTGAATCATTTGTATTTTCTGGTGAAGGTTTCACTTTGAACATTTATTTCATCACGCAATCAAATCATCAAGATTTTCCTTATTATTGAACTTGTACTTTTTCTATGGCACATTTTTCTGTATTAATTTACTCATATTGAATTATGCATGGACTTATTTTTCATCTGGATTAACACTATTGGAGCACAATATTGTTTAATATATGTACTATTATTATTTATGTATGGTATATTTATCTCTAATTGAATTTATTTTGTAGTTCACCAGCGCCCCCTACCCTCACCAACCACCAAAAGAAAGCTCTATTTGTGAGGAAAAAAGGTAAATTGTGTTTGGGAGCCACGTCGCATGACCTCGCAATTGTCAGTTAAAATGACGCAGTGCCGAATCACAAAAAGTGGCCCGGTCATTTGGCAGCAAAATGGTCCAGGGTTGAAGTGGGTAAACACCAACATCTCAATCCTCTGATAAATAGGTCTGATAAATAGGTCTGCACTTTATAGAAGAAATCTGCAAAGTATAACGGAAAATCACCGAATTCACCATTTTCTGTAAGTAAGGTCTGTTCAACCCAGCATTGCAGTTTGGTATTCTTGTACACTTTGCATTCAGGTAGGTTAGACTTCGATAAATAACTCTCCCGTGATTTGGCCAAGATTGATTAGGGCTTAGGTTAACTCTGACATTGATTGGTTACCATTCTCTTCCTAGGTCACTGCTATCTGTATGCACCCTGCTTACCTAAATGGAACAGGACAATTGCAAAGTCTTATCTGGAACACAGGGCTGTAGCAAGATGACATTCATTTAGTCAGCATTGTCAAGCCTGGGATCAAAGTGTGCCCAGCCGATAGCAGCCAAGACAGGGCAAAGCCATACATGCTTCTGTATAATTCACTGTCATTTACGCTTTCCAGTAATCGAGAGCTCAGTGTCCGATTACCAAATCTCCATCTGTAGAAAAATACATGTAATAGATTCAAATGAAATAATGTAGAAGTATCCACTAGGTGCAGCGTACTGTAAGTGATAAGGAGAAATTACAGCATATATTAGATGAACAAAAGTAGATATGTTTTTTTTCTCTAATTGGTTGTTAGAAATAGTGTAAGAGAGAAGGCGGCGAGGTAAAGAGGAATTAAATTTGCTTTAAAGTTCTCGACAAGTAAAATTTTAACCCTCAGTGTTTTTTAGCTTTAAGGGATTGTAAAGGTTTGTTTTTTTATTTCTAAATGGGTTCCTTTAACCACTTCATTACTGGGCACTTAAACCCCCTTCGTGCCCAGACCAATTTTCAGCGCCAACGTATTTTGAATGACAATGGCGCGGTCATACGACACAGTACCCAAATTATATTTTTATAATTTTTTTTCCCACAAATAAAGCTTTCTTTTGGTGGTATTTGATCATCTCTGCGATTTTAATGCGCTATAAACAAGAAAACACAGAACATTTTGAAAAAAAACACATTTTTTTTACTTGTTGTTATAATAATATCCCATTTTTTTTTTAAATATTTTTTTCCTCGGTATAGGCCGATACGTATTTTTCTACACATTTTTGTTAAAAAAAATCGCAATAAGCGTATATTGATTGGTTTGCGCAAAGGTTATAGCGCCTACAAAATAGGGGATAGATGTATGATTTATTTTTTACTAGTAATGGCGGCGATCTGCGATTTTTTTTCGTCAGGCCTGCGATATTGCGACGGACATATCGGACACTTTTGACACAATTTTGGGACCATTCACATTTATACAGCATCAGTGCTATAAAAATGCACTAATTACTGTATAAATGTGACTGGTAGTGAAGAAGTTAACACTAGGGGGTGAGGAAGGGGTTAAATGGGGGAGGTGACCGATGCTGTGTCCCTATGTACAAGGGACACAGATCGGTCTCCTCTCTCCCTGACAGGACATGGAGCTCTGTGTTTACACACAGAGCTCCACGTCCCTGCTGTCACCGCCGATCGTGGGTACCTGGCGGACATCTCGGCCGCCAGGCACACGCATTGCTTCTCAGCGATGCACCGGGCACAGTGTTGACCCGCTGTGCGCCCCCAGCGGTGCGCGCGGGTAATGCACATAAAAGGACGTCCAGGGACGTCCACCCGGCACTTGAGAGCCGCGCTGTGGACGTCTTTCGTCTATAGCGCGGCTCTCAAGTGGTTAAGCTAGTGCATTGTTGGTTCGCTTACCCTTTCCTTCGATTTCCCTTCTAAATGTTTTTTTTTTCTTTCTTTGCTTTGTCTGAATTTCTCACTTCCTGTTCCTCCTCAGTAAGCTGTTCTGGCTGACTAACCCCCAGCCAGAACGGCTTGGATGATGGGGGCAAGCTTACTGAGGAGAAACAGGAAGTGAGAAATTCAGACAAAGAAAAAAAAAACATTTACACTGTAGAATTTGTCTGAATTTCTCACTTCCTGTTTATCCTCAGTAAGCTTGCCTCCATCATTGGAGCCGTTCTGGCTGGGGGTTAGTCAGCCAGAACAGCGTACTGAGGAGGAACAGGAAGTGAGAAATTCAGGCAAAGAAAACAAAGAAAAAAAAAAACATTTAGAAGGGAATTCAAAGGAAAAGGTAAGTGAACCAACAATGCACTAGCTTAAAGGAACCTATTTAGAAAATAAAAAAATTACCCTTTACAACCCCTTTAACACATTGTGCACAATAAGCATTTTCCACTTAATTACTCTTATGCCCGGTACACACGATCCGATTATCAGACACATTTTTTTTTTGCATGCTAATCTCATGTCGAATCTGATGAGTTTAATAAAGTCATAAAAATTCTCGTACGACAGAATAAAAATTCGGAAGTGATGTCATGTGTTGCAATGCAAAATACACTTTTTTAAATTCAAAAATAAGACAACAGTAAAGTAATGCCCTGTACACACGATCGTTTTTTTCCGACGGAATTCCGCTCAAGCTGTTTTGCATACACACGGACACACCAAATTCCGACCGTCAAAAACGCTGTGACGTACAAAACTACGACGAGCCTAGAAAAATTAAGTTCAATGCTTCTGAGCATGCGTCAAATTGTCTCTGAGTATGCGTGTTCTTTTTAATCCGTCAGAATTCCATACAGATGAACAGAATTTCCGATAAAAAAAATCTCCGTCAAAAAAAAAGAGAACATGTTCTATTTCTAACTCCGTCGGAATTTCCGAGGGAAAAAGTCCGATGGGGCATACACACGGTCAAAATATCCGATGAAAAAATTCTGTCTGACCTTTTCCATTGGAAGTTCCGATCGTGTGTATGAGGCATTAGCCTAATCTTTTTTTTTATATTGTGAAAGATAATATTACGAGTAAATTTGATACGCAACATGCCACGCTTCAAAATTGCGCCCACTCATGGAATGGCGACAAACATTTCCCTTAAAAATCTCCATAGGCGACATTTAAAAAAAAAAAAAATCTACAGGTTGCATGTTTTGAGTTACAGAGGAGGTCTAGGGCTAGAATTATTGCTCTCACTCTTCCAATCGCGGCGATACCTCACATGTGTGGTTTGAACACATTTTTTTTCCTTATTTTACCTTTTTATTATAATTTTTTACACTGTTCTTTTAAAAAAAAAATGGTGTCACTTTTATTCCTATTACAAGGAATGTATGACAGGACCTCTTAAATATGAGATCTGGCCTTTTAAGAGCTATGGGTAGAAGTGATGTTTTGATGCCACTTCTGCCCTGCGATGGTATGTAGACGGTTGGGGGCCATCTTCCCCTCACTCGTCTCCATACCCAGCCAGCAGAAGGACACGATCGCCTACGCCACTGCCGACGGCTTTCGTAAGCGGAGGAGGGCATGGGAGAGAGCGGCGGGAGGGGGGCCCCTCTCCTGCCACCGATAAAAGTGATCTTGTGGCAAATCCAGGCACCTGTCAGATCCAGACTTCATTGTCGTGATGAAGCAGTGCCTGAAATGATTCCTTCAGATCGCTCCCTGCTGAAAACCGGTCATAGGAGTGCAAAACAAATTGCAATTCTGTGACCTTTAGGAGAAGGCCAGCCAAACAAGCTCAGGCTGAACTTAATTCTCAAGCGCTTAACTCAACTAGCAAAAACGCATGTTTAGATACATTTAAACATTAAGTATAATAGTCAAAATATGGCTCTACAGATCAGAAAAACAATGAAAGTCTCATCAATGATTAGTTTCAGGAAAATACTCGAAGGATAAAAGAGAGTTTATTTATTTATTTATTTATATGTGGGATTCAGGGAGACCAAAATCTCCAGCCCACCAAACCTTAATCATCCCTTTATTGATCAAAATTCATCTGAGCCCCCATTTTTGTTATGAAGGCATCCAAGCATCTCACTCATTAAAGGGCAACACTAGTGTTAGTCTTTGTATGGCACTTGTTTTTAGATGATTTTATAAAAAAATTAGCTCTTAAAAAATGAAAATGGAGATATTTGGCATGAGATAATGGCAGCCAAAGACTGCCATAGTCTTTGACAGGCTATCTACAGCAGAGCTAAAGGGAAGCTGAATGTAACAATCCAGCGGAGAGATGGCAGCGAGTGACGCCCGTGCATAAGCTCCTCCTCCCGTACGTGGCATTACTTCCTGGTTGGACTTAGTCAGTGGGGGGGGTGGAGCCTTAGTGTCTCCCAGCCTGTTAAGTAACAAGCTGGTAACCATAGGAACAAAAAGCAGAACAGGAAGAGAGAAACCTAATCGGCTGCCTTTCCCCATGGAGTCACCAGCTCACAAAAAAAAAGGAAAAAATAAAAAACCTTAAGGGTAAAATGCCAATGGAAAGTATATATTGCACATACAGTCCCTAAACAATACAATAAATACAAAACAGACATTTTTACATGAATCTTAAAAGCAGGGGTTCACCCCAAAAAAAAAAATTTAACATTAGATTCAGGCGAGTTGTTAGAAGCACAATCAGGTTTTTTTTTTTTAAATCTTTGCCGTACATACCGTTTTATAGATATATGTTCTCCGCGGCTTCCGGGTATAATCTGTGGGACTGGGCGATCCTAATTGATTGACAGGCTTCCGACCGTCGCATACAGCGCGTCACGAGTTGCCTGAAAGAAGCCGAACGTCGGTGCGCAGGCGCCTTATAGAGCCGACTCGCAGTCTGGCTTCTTTCGGCAAACCCGTGACGCGCTGTATGTGACGGTCGGAAGCCTGTCAATCAATTAGGAACGCCCAGCCCCGCAGATTATACCCGGAAGCCGCGGAGAACATATATCTATAAAACGGTATGTACGGCAACGATTTAAAAAAAACCACCCGATTGTGCTTCTAACAACTCGCCTGAATATAATGTTAAAAAATGTTTTGGGGGTGAACCCCCACTTTAATAAAAAGTCTACTTATCCGATAAAAAACAGTTGGGGTCAAACTCAACATTTAACCCCCTAGGAACAGCAACTTTGGTCTCATGGATCCACAGAGATTCCCATTGACTTAATTGTCTAATGTAGTTCCCTTCCCTCCAGTGTTTGGTCACCTTTCCTAGGCCCCAAAACTTGAGGCATTTCAGATCTCTGTCATGGAAAATTCTAAAATGTTTAGACACATTATGGGTTTTCACACCTCTCTTAATGTGGTTTACATGTTCTGCTATGCAGACCCCCATGGGTCTAGACGTTCTCCCCACGCACTGGAGTACGCAGTCGCATTCCAACATGTACACCACCCCAATGGTATCACAAGTAATAAGATTCTTAATCTTATACTTTCTTTTTGTGGCAAATGCAGTAAACTCCTTCCTTTTCTTCAGATTGTGTTTGCATTGCCTGCATGCTGGACATTTTTCATTGGACATTCAAACGGAAGTGAGAGTGGGGTTTTCTAAATTATTTTTTTGAAATTATTGATGCTCCCCGCTGAAATCACTGCCTGTTGAAGGGAATTCCACATCCTAACCACTCTTAGAGTAAAGAACCCTCTACGCAGTTTAAGGTTAAACCGGTTTTCTTCCAATTTTAGTGAATGGCCGCGTGTCATATTAAATTCCCTTACGCAGAAATGTTTTATCCCTATTCTGGGGTCACCAGTATGGTATTTATACAAGCGTCTCTTCTCCAGAGAGAATAAGGTCAGTGCTCATAACATCCTCCAGTCCCTTTATTACTTTTGTTGCCCTTCTCTGGACTCTTTCCAGTTCCAGCACATTCTTCCCGAGGACTGGTGCCCAGAACTGGACAGCATACTCCAGGTGCGGCCAGACCAGAGTCTTGTAAAATGGTAGAATTCTTAGTTTATCTCTGGAGATAATCCCCTTTTTAATGCATGCCAATATTCTCTTTGCTTTGCTTGCAGCAGCTTGGCATGCCATTGCTGAGCCTGTCATCTACTAGGACCCCAAGGTTCTTCTCCATCCTAGATTCTCCCAGAGGTTCTCCTCCCAGTGAGGAGATTGCATTCATAATTTTGCCACCCAAATGTGTTTCCATTTTTCCACATTAAACCTCATTTGCCATGTAGTTGCCCACCCCATTAATTTGTTCAGATCTTCTTGCAAGGTTTCCACATCCTGCGGAAAAATGATTGCCCTGCTTGGCTTAGTATTATCCGCAAATGCAGAGATTGAACCATTTATCCCATCCTCCAGGTCATTTATGAATAAATTAAATAGGATTGGTCCCAGGACAGAACCCTGGCTGACCCCTGCCCATTCTGAGTACTCTCCATTTATCACTACCCTCTGAACTCGCCCCTGTAGCCAGTTATCAATCCATGCACTGACCCTATGGTCCACACCAATGGACCTTACTGTGTACAGTAAAGGTTTATGGGGAACTGTATGAAATGCTTTTGCAAAATCCAGATACACCATGACTACGGGCCTTCCTTTATCTAGATGGCAGCTCACCTCCTCATAGAAGGTTAATAGATTAGTTCTTGCAAGAACGATTCTTTGTGAATCCATGCTGATCACTGCTAATGATACCAATCTCATTACTAAAATGTTGTATATTGTTGCTTATTATCCCCTCCAAGAGCTTGCATACTATTGATGTTAGGCTACTGTAACTGGTCTGTAATTCCCAGAGATGTGTCTCTGCCCTCTTTTAAATATTGGTGCTACATATGCTTTTCTCCAATCAACTGGTACCATTCCACTGTTAGCAAAAATTAGGAACAATGGTCTGGCAATTACTTGACCGAGTTCCTTAAAGACCCTCGGGTACAAGCCATCTGGTCCCGGTGACTGATGAATGTCAAGTTTTTCAAGTCCAATTCTAATTCTGTCCTCTGTTAGCCATGAGGGTGCTTCCTGTGGTGTGTCATGAGGATAAACATTGCAGTTTTGGTCATTGAAGCCCCCCTCCCCGATTTCCTTGTGAAAACTGAGGAGAAGAATACATTCAATACCTTCGCCATCTCTCCAGTCTTAGAAACCAAATAACCATCATTCTTTATGGGACCAATATGATCTGACCTCCCTTTCTTACGATTTATGTACTTAAATAATTTCTTGGGATTTTTCTTACTCTCCCCTGCAACGTGCCTTTTGTGTTCCATCATAGCCGCCCTGATTGCACCCTTGCATTCCTTGTTGCCATCTTTGTAGAGTTGAAATGCTGATGATGATCCCTCAGCCTTGTATTTTTTGAAGGCCTTCTCCATTGCTTTTATATGCATTTTTACATTGGAGTTACGCCACCCAGGACTTTTATTCGCTCTTTTAAATGTATTTACCATTGGGATGCACTGGCTAATACCCTTATTTTATATGCTCTTAAAGCATACCAATTTATCTTCCATGTTCTTTATTCCCAAAACTTAATCCCAATTTGGTTGTCAAAACTAGGTACTCCCACCCCCCCCCCCCCCAAATGTACATACCAAAAGTGGCAGGGGGGGAATGAGTGCTTAAAGCAGAACTTCTACTTTTGGGTTGAGATATGCTTTAAATTGTTTCTTTCAGCTCCCTTTTCCAGTGTTTGCAGCAAGCAAAATATGAGAAAGCACTTGTCGATTTTTTTTAGCCAACTGAGGGGATCATTTATTTCTTAAAGGAGAACTCCCATCAACACAAAAATCATTAGTATACTGTACTTATACACAATTAACTTTTGTCCATTTGAAATGTAGCGCTACACCTGAAGGTGCTACTGGATTAACTAATTATTTACCAAAACAGTGCAGTGCTACCAATCACACAGGCAACAGTCAAATCATTATGGTTCTATTAAACAGTTAAGGGGGTGTCTGTTTAAAATGTATTGCTTGTAGGACTTGTAAAAGGAGCAGGGTTTAGTTGGTCTAGAACACTCCAGAAATGCTGACTTGTAACAGGAGGACACACTTCACTAGATAAAACTTAATTGAGCAGTCTTTGAGCATGAACCCAGGGGAAAGCCAGAAGACCCTGTAGGAGCAGTCTCGGAAAAACAGTCACTGCTGGCCTCCAAAGTACAGTTTCACTGGATTTGTGAGCTTGGATCAGTTCTTACAATTTCCAATGGTAGTTGCACACCTCTCACCTCCCACCAGAGACTTTTCAGTGTGTCCTCCAAACCAAATCCTTAGCTCCAAGGAGTAATTAGAACTAGGCCCCCAGCTCTTTTACAGCTGGGACCCCAATGGACATCAGCAGACTCCAGCAGCACTGCCCAAAAGAGGCATTAACCCCTGAGGCTGAGAACTTCCCTAGCAGGACAAGAACATACCTGTTCCAGAGCCCAGACTATTTCTGTTCTCCCCAGACACTTACTGATCACACCACTTGCGGGAATGGCTACAGCATAATAAATATACAAGCTGCCCCTTTGACTCTTCTAACCCTCTATGTTCTGGAAGCCTCCAGAATGCAAGGGGGAGCAAACAAAGCTGCAGCCTCTGAGATTTAGAAGAGCCCAAAGAGATAAATAGCTACTCCAATGATTACAGAGTAGCTAAAAATAACTATATTTACCTATTATTCTAGCAGCCTATCTAGGAGAGTGCTACAGACATGTCTTGCTTTTCAACATGAACTCTAGAAGACTCTTAATGGATACAATGCTAGCACCTTCAGTTTACAGCTACCAAATGATTTACGATTGTTAGATTTAGTTGTATGTGGCCTTAAAACTGCACAGCAATCCCTATGCAGTAAGCAATGTGTATTGGTATTTTTTTGGGGGCAAAATACTATATCACAAAAACAATGTCTTCCTGAATTTGTTGTTTCTTGTTACTAGGAACTGCGCAATGCTTAGCCGTGTCCCATGTCATCTTAGCTATACAACTGTTGCTGAATAGCTACAGTATCTCTCACCGGTTACATTTCGAAAACAATTGTCTAATTCTCAGAGGTGTCAAAAAGAATGATAAAAATAATTCAGACGATGTTAACATGTGCAGTCCCGCTTGTTCTGTCACATTTCATCGGCACACCTTGCCTGTTCCAACTTGTAATTTTGTTTTTTTCTTATCTGAGCACCAGATGTACAGCTAAAGATTTGACAAATAGATTTCAGCTTCCCGTTTATGGCCAAAAAAAAAAAAAGACTTGAATACAGTGAAATAAATAGTATTTCGACATTATCATACATCTAGCATGTGTCCGGTCAGGTGTTTAGGGCAACCACCTGGTCCAAAGTTATAATGAGGAACCAGCTCAGCCAATTTTAATTCCCCTTGGACCGAATTGTAGCTTTCAAGAGGAATATAACTCTCTAAATGGTCAGGTTATTTTAGCAGAACTGGGATCCAGATGGCTACCTCGTCATAATTCCAGATTGATTAAAGTCCCTGGACAAATGCTTGTGAGCATCATAAATGTGTTTGAATTAATTTGTATTTACTTTGCTTTTCTTAAAAGGCACACTAGATATAAATACCAAAAAAAATTACTCAAAGCACAATTTTTTTCTACCATATCTACAGTACATGGACGTCAACATTTCAGAAAACAGACCCCTACCCTGGACAGATCATAATGCGATTAAATTCAAAATGACCACCAACACCGTCTTAAAAAAACCTGCAATCCAGGCAAGGACATACTGGACAAGATCCCTGAAGAAACTCCACTCGGAACACTTAAAAAATGCACTATTAAATAACATGACAGCATTAAAACAAACTCAATCAGCAAAAAATCTTAATTCCATTAACAAAGCTTTACTGCAGACATAATCGCCCCCGAGACGCAGAGCGCTTATCCGTAAAAAAAACTCCAGCTGGTTCGATGACACTCTCACGTCATTGAAACAAGAACGCAGGAGAGTGGAAGGCGCCTGGAGAAGAAACTCTACAAAGGAAAACCATGAAAAATCTAAATTAATCACTAAGAGATATCACAAGGAAATCTTCAAAGCAAAAAAAGAGCATTTTTCTAAGGTTCTCGCAAAAGCCGGGAATCGCCCCCGGGAGCTCTTCAACATAGTCTCCCAAACTATGAACCCAGCCTGCCTAGAGGCTCCAAAAAATGAAACACAAGAGTTTTGCAATGAATTATCTGATTTTTTCATTAATAAAATTGAAAAAAATTGTGAAATAATTCAGCAAAAACAAACCACCAACCTTACCCCCACTAATCAAAAAGAAAACAGAAACGCTCTTCAATCAACAAAATTTACATTAGTACCAATCTCCATCGATACCACTAAAAATATCATCGGAAGTCTCCGAGACAGTACATCTCCCAATGACATCATTCCCACAAAAGTGGTGAAAGAATGTGCCGATATTTTGGCACCTGCAATCACTCACCTTATAAACCAATCATTTAAAAAAGGCATAGTTCCGACCCCCTTAAAGCAAGGCATAATTAAACCCCTTAAAAAAAAAAAAAAAAAACTTAGACCCTAAAGACCCGAACAATCGGTGACCAATAACCTTGGAAAAGATGTTGAGGGAGGTTATTGAAAAAGCAGTAGTACAACAACTACAACACCTTTTAGACACCCACAATCTCCTGGACCCACTACAATCGGGTTTTCGTCCAGGTCACGGGACGGAAACAGTGCTTCTCAAAATATGGGATGACGCCCTTGAAGCAGCAGACGACGGAGAATCTTGTCTTCTGATACTGCTGGACCTTAGTGCTGCCTTTGATACAGTAGACGACAAACTGTTGCTAACTCGCCTCACAGAGGTAGCTGAAGTGGCAGACTCGGATCTACCATGGTTTTCATCATTCCTGGAAAAATCGATCCCAGATAGTGAAACTAGGACCTTTCACATTTGAATCACGTAGCGTGTCTTGCGAAGACCCCCAGGGATCTCCCCTATCGCCCGTGCTATTCAACATTTACCTACGCGGACTCCTAAAAATTATTAGTAATCAAGACCTTCTCCATCACTCCTACGCGGACAACACGCAACTTTATTTTCGTATCAGCGACAAATACCCCGTATTAGAACAATGCCTCACTCAGATAGACAACTGGATGATGGAGAGTCACCTCAAACTCAATGGAGAAAAAACAGAACCAATTCAACTCCATGCAAACTGAAGGAAACTGGCCAGGACTACCTGCACACCACCACCCATCCTGGGACAAACCATCACCCCAAGCACCAAAGTCAAAAGTCTGAGTCATTTTTGACTCAGACATGACAATGGATGCACAAATAGGATCAGTAATTAGCGGTTCCCACCATCTTCTACGTCTCCTTCAAAGAGTTGTTCCCTTCATCCCGAAAGAAGACACAGCAGTAATGGTAGGGTCAACCATCAACTCCAGGTTCGATTATGCAAATGCCCTCTACCTCGGACTCCCAAAATACCAGCTTGCCCGTCTCCAAGTCGTCCAAAAATGGCAGCACGACTGGTAACAGGGAAAAAACCCTGGTAAGGCTAGGTTCACACCACGATTTTACCATCCGATAAACGGACCGTTAAATCGGATGGAATCGTATGTGACAAAATCGTATGTAATCGTATGTCAAAATTGTCACTAAAAAATCGGATCCTGATTTTAAATAATGTCTGGGAAAAAGAAGATTTTTGAAGTTATGGATATTCAGGGGAACCCCGCCGGCAATTTAAAACAAAAATGACGTGCGGTTCCCGGTAAATATCCATAACCAGACCCTTCAGGTCTGGTATGGATATTCAGGGGAACCCCGCCGTCAATTTAAAACAAAAATGACGTGCGGTTCCCGGTAAATATCCATAACCAGACCCATTATCCGAGCACGTTGACCTGGCCGGCCGCAGAAAAGAGGGGGGGACAGAGTGCGGCCCCCCCTCTCTCCTGAACCGCACCAGGCCACATGCCCTCAACATGGGGAGGATGTCCCCATGTTGATGGGGACAAGGGTCTCATCCCCACAACCCTTGCCCGGTGGTTGTGGAGGTATGCGGGCGGGAGGTTTATCAGAATCTGGAAGACCCCTTTAACAAAGGGGACCCCCAGATCCTGACCCCCCCCCTGTGTGAAATGGTAATGGGGTACACTGTACCTCTACCATTTCACGAAGGAAGTAAAAAGTATTGTAAAAAAACACACTGACACAAAAGAATAAAGTCCTTTATTAAAAAAAAAAAAAAAAAAAATCCAGCGCTGAAAAATCCACTCGTTCCCGGCTTCCAGCGTTGTCCTGATCCTGCGACGGGTGCGGGTGATCTCCCGCGATGAGAAGATCCAGCGTCGGGTGATCTCCGCTCCGGCGATGTGAAGATCTATTCATCCGGCGCAGCAGCATCCCGGACCTCCTCTCACCGCTGGGCACAGCCCAGCGAATGAGCGGCTGAAGCGGTGACATTTCTTATATAGAGGAGGCAGAGCCACCCGTCACGTGACCCTGCCCCCTCTGACGTACCTCTGCTACGTCACTGGGGAAGACCATGAAGAGGAAAGACCTTTCCTCTTCATGGTCTTCCCCAGTGACGTAGCAGAGGTACGTCAGAGGGGGCAGGGTCACGTGACGGGTGGCTCTGCCTCCTCTATATAAGAAATGTCACCGCTTCAGCCGCTCATTCGCTGGGCTGTGCCCAGCGGTGAGAGGAGGTCCGGGATGCTGCTGCGCCGGATGAATAGATCTTCACATCGCCGGAGCGGAGATCACCCGACGCTGGATCTTCTCATCGCGGGAGATCACCCGCACCCGTCGCAGGATCAGGACAACGCTGGAAGCCGGGAACGAGTGGATTTTTCAGCGCTGGAGTTTTTTTTTTATTTTTTTAATAAAGGACTTTATTCTTTTGTGTCAGTGTGTTTTTTTACAATACTTTTTACTTCCTTCGTGAAATGGTAGAGGTACAGTGTACCCCATTACCATTTCACACAGGGGGGGGTCAGGATCTGGGGGTCCCCTTTGTTAAAGGGGTCTTCCAGATTCTGATAAACCTCCCGCCCGCATACCTCCACAACCACCGGGCAAGGGTTGTGGGGATGAGACCCTTGTCCCCATCAACATGGGGACATCCTCCCCATGTTGAGGGCATGTGGCCTGGTGCGGTTCAGGAGAGAGGGGGGGCCGCACTCTGTCCCCCCCTCTTTTCTGCGGCCGGCCAGGTCAACGTGCTCGGATAATGGGTCTGGTTATGGATATTTACCGGGAACCGCACGTCATTTTTGTTTTAAATTGACGGCGGGGTTCCCCTGAATATCCATACCAGACCTGAAGGGTCTGGTTATGGATATTTACCGGGAACCGCACGTCATTTTTGTTTTAAATTGACGGCGGGGTTCCCCTGAATATCCATACCAGACCTAAAGGGTCTGGTTATTGAATTTGCGGGGACCTCCGTTCGGGTTCCCTCAACCCTAGTAATAAAAAATCGGGTACATTTATCGCACAGTCATCCGATTCAGTACGATTTACATTGACCACAATATAAAAAAAAAACGGACACGATTGTAATACGATTTCAAATCAGGACCAAAAATCGTGGGCAGACACGTTTTTTGATACGATTTTAAATCGTATTAAATCGTATGCGGATCAAATCGGATGCACTTGGGGACCTAAATTAATGAATGGCAGTGAATGGATCCGTTTTGCCATACAGATTTGTACGATTTTAAAGCTAAAATCGTGAGTAAAAAACGGATGACAAAATCGTGGTGTGAATGCACCCTAACCAATCACCCCGTCCCTGAGATCCCTCCATTGGCTGCCCATAAAGGACCGAGTTACTTTCAAGGCCTTATGCCTGACGCACAAATGTGTACACGGAAGTGCGCCCCTATATTTAAGTGAGAAAATAAAACACCAAAACCCCAATCGAGTTCTTCAATCAACTAACCAAAAATTACTACAAATCCCCAAAGCCCGGTATAAGACCAAAGGAGAACGTTGTTTTGCAGTCCAAGGACCTCGACTGTGGAACGCATTACCAACTAATATCCGAACGGAAATTGATCACCTGGCCTTCAGAAAAAAACTCAAGACCCACCTATTCTGAGGGTTAAACAGAAGGAAAATAGATCCCAAGCGCCTTGAGGCAATTTAGTTCGCATTTGTAGCGCTATATAAGTTACTCACTGACTCACTCACATGCCTGGTTAATAAAAACATAAAAATGTTTTAGTCCTAAACATGCAATAGCAAATAATTATTTTTTAGTCACCACCTTTAGTTCCAATTTTTTAATATTTTTTGCAACAAAATCTCACCTCATGGCTGCTGTAAAATACCATGCCTGCTGCTGCTTTCAAAGTTGGCTTGGGTTAACAAAGGGTATCATTTAGTACAATTTCACCTCTATATAGTATTCAAAGGACTTTGGTAAACCCTAATTGAAAAGTCATTTACCTTGCTAAAGCACTATATATAAAAACATTTCACAAGATCTATTAAATAAAATACTTTTTAACTCTCTTATAGCCACCATCTGTCTGCATGCATACACTCCAGCGATTGCTTCCTAATGTTTTCCAGGGTGGGATTTCCGACTGACAATAGCAGACCATACCTGCAAACTAGGGTTGTTCCTATACCACTTTAGGCCTGAGTACAAGTACCGATACTTTATTCCCCAAGTACTCGCCAATACCGATACTTTTTTTAATGTCATGTGACAATTTGACCAATTGGCACTAACAGATGGCACTGATTGGCACCGACAGATGGATGGCACTTATGGGCACTGATAGGCAGCACTTATGGTCACTGAAAGGTGACACTGATAGATGGAACTGATGTCACTTATGGGCAGGCACTGAAATGCAGCACTGATTGGCAATTTCATAATAAATTAATGATGGGAGGAGAGGAAGGATTTTGCAATGCTATATATAGCACTTCAAAATCCTTCCTTTCCTCATCATTCATGTCATTTAATTTCCAGTAAGTATACTGCAACGCCCATATTGGTACACCTTGCACTTGGCTGCAGTAAGCCAGCAGCAGACATCTTGTTACACACAGCCCAAACTATATAAGCTGGGGGTAACAAGATGTCCGCAGCTTGCTTACTGCATCCGAGTGCAGGGTGTACCTTTCGAGACACGGAACGTCACTTCCTGTATCAAATGTGACTGTTCCGGTCACCGTTTTGGAAGGAATATGCGGCGGCGCCCTGCACTCCTGCCCCGGTCAGCTTACCCCCGTGATACACTGCTGCCAGACTAATCTCCGCTCTCTCCAATCACTGACTTCTGGTTCCAGGTATCGGATCTGGCATCGGGAACATTTGTGCGAGTACAAGTACTCGCACAAATGCTTGGTATCTGTCCCGATATTGATACTAGTATTGGTATCGGGACAACCCTACTGCAAACTGTGGTTTGAAATGTCACTTGTAGTCACCAATCGCAGGTCTGTGTGATGATGTCTGAACACAAATAGGAGGCAGGGACAGAAAATCATCAGTCTAACACGAAGTACCAAAGCAAGGACTTTAATGGCTGGGTCATTCTTTCAAAGTGGAAGAAAAGCCTTTAACGATTCTTAAAAAAATCTCTCCCCTATCCTGTATATATAAAAAAAAAAAAAGTATGTGCGTACTTACCCATTTTTAATCCATTGCGGTGCAGTCACATGATCCTACAACTCTGCCCCCCCCCCCCCGTGTCAATGAGCAGCTGCTGCAGGGAAGAGGAGGGAATGTCAACAGATGGGCCATTAGAGTCTATGGGTGACGTCACATCTGCTCAGTTTTTTTTTTTAAACACAGGGGAGCCGGAGCTGCAGGATCTCATAACTCGAGTGGATTAAAACTAGGTAAGACAGGGCTTATGCAGGGTAGGAAGATGGGGAAAGGAGCATTTTTAGATAAGAATGGTAAGGCTTTTATACTTTAACCACTTCCCCCTGGGTGGACATTATACGACATCCTGGGGTTTAAGTGGTGGTACCGGGATGATACCCACAGCTACAGGCATCATCGCGGTATCAAAAATTTCAGCCAAAGCCATTTCTTGTAGAAGTGATTAGATTGGCACTTCTACAGGCGGTAGAAGAGGCTGCATTTCCCAGGCTCTCCTGACCGATCTGGAAGCCCGGGACCGCTCCAACCAGCAGCATCTTTTGGAGTGAACAAAGAGAGAGGAACTGACAACTCTAGCCCTAGACCCCCTGTTTAACTCTAAACCGGTAACCTGTAAAGCCTTTTAAGTGCCGCCTATAAATATTTTATGGGTACCACAGTTTGGCGCCGTTCCAAGTGTACACAATTTCAAACCGTTAGGTATCTACAGTATGTTACTCAATGTAACAGTCTTTTACATTTTATAAAACTGTATAATATATTGTGTTTGTGTGCAATAAAATTCATTAAAGTACCATATATTCTTTTTCAAAACATTTGCGTTTGGAAAATCCTCTGCACAAATACCGCGTGGCAAGAAATTGCAATACACAACATTTTATTCTCTACAACCTATGCTTAAAAAAAATATATAACGCGTGGTGGTTCTAAGTATTTTTCTAGCAAAAAAATAAAAATGCAGATTTTTACATGTATGTGAGAAGTGTAGGAATTGGCACAGTAGGGAAGTACCGGTAGTTTATGAAAAGATTTAAAAAATATATTAAACTATTTAAAAAGTTGCATCAGTTATAATAATTGAAAAACACTTTTAAACTTACACTATTAGGTTAAAACGTTTATGAAATTTTAAGAGATGGGGTTTACTTTAAGTAGCCACGAGGCCATCAGGAAGCTGCATTGTACATCCGTGTTCTTATTTGGTCGCCATTTCAGAATTTTCCTACTGCTTCTACACAATGCCATTTTGTGAGCCAAAGGATTGTATAGATTACTTATTTTCCATTTATGAAATTATCTCTACTGAAGTATTAGCTTCCATGGAAACATATTGCTCTGGTTATACAGGGCTGCTACATATATCTTTGTCTAACCTGTGTAACTATGTATGCAGTAGAGTTAATAGAGTTCACTAATACATTGCTTATGTGTCCATTTAAAGCTGTACTGAAAATCTAAATACACAGCTACAATATGCTAATCAAGATTTGTAATTCTGTGATCTAGGCAGACAGCATACCCAAATCATTTAACACTTTGGGCCAGATTCACAGACATTTGCGGCGGCGTAACGTTTCGCATTTACGTTACAGCGCCGCAAGTTTTACGGGCAAGTGCTTGATTCACAAAGCACTTGCCTGTAAAGTTGCGGCGGCGTAGCGTAAATCCCTCCGGCGCAAGCCCGCCTAATTCAAATGGGGTGTGGATCATTTAAATTAGGCGCGTTCCCGCGCCGAACATACTGCACATGCTCCGTTTTGAAATTTCCCGCCGCACTTTGCGCGAAATGACGTCGCACCGACGTAATTTTTTGAACGTCGACGTGAGTTACGTCCTTTCCTATTCACGGACGACTTACGCAAAAAAAAAAAATTCAAAATTCGACGCGGGAACGACGGCAATACTTTAACATGGCAGATCTAAATATAGGCCACAAAATAGCAGCACTAACTATACCCCGGGAAAAGCAGACTAGCGACGACGTAAGAGAATGCGACGGCCGCGCGTATCTTCGTGAATCGCCGGAAAACTATGCAAACTCCACCCAGCGGGCACTGAAGTATTGCACCTACGATCCGAAGGCGTACGGAGCCGTACGCCTGTCGGATCGAAGCCAGAAGCCGTCGTATCTTGGTTTGAGGATTCAAACTAAAGAGACGACGTGGCAAATTTGAAAATACGCCGGAGCATCAGTAGATACTCTGGCGTATTTCTTCTGTGAATCTGGCCGTTTGTAGTTAAAGTAGAACGATAGGCAACACTTTTTTCCCATTTTCACAATATAACAACAATATATTAAGTTTGTCTTTACTACCTGGTTTGGTGCCTGTGTTTCGTCAGAATATGCGACCCATCAAATTTTGTAACGTAGGTGACGTTCCCTCACCACCAAACCATACCAAACCAATCCAACCATAAAAGCAGCGATGTTCTGTCAGATTAGCAAACCTGTGAGATCAGCGCGCTTGCTGCTGCTTTCAAAAATCAACATGCAACAGTCAGACAGGTTTCAAAAGACTGTATTACACTACATAAGCTCAGTAACTGGTAAAAAGCAAGACTTTGGTAGGGGTAAAAAGATGTCTGCTTGCCGCCTTCTCACTGTATCATTACTGTAGCCGACTATGTGGTGTATCAAGATGGCTGTCGCAGGAAGGTCACATCCATTACAAAATTTGATGGGCCACCAAATCTGACGGAACAACCGTTTGCTTTGATATAGCACTCTTGTTGGGTACAAAGTATGACTTTCTGTGAACTCCTATGATATTGTAGATTTGTACACTCAACCTGTTGTGTCAGAGGGGCTGAGGTTTTTGGGAAGGTTGAGGCAAAGAACAGAGGACCCATCCTATCCAGTGGCTTCTATGGGAGTAGTGCTACACATAGTGCTTCTTTTATGGGGCTGGTCTTTTTTTTTGTAAGTGACCCTATGGTGAATTTAGGAAGATACCACATCAGAGATGTTAATGCCCTTACTTGAACTTGTCCAAATGAGGGCATCTTCCATCAGGATGAATACGAGTGCCCCTAAAACACTATTTTACATCGCTATAATACTTTGTTGCCTCCTGGCCCATTCATATACAGTACAGATTTCTCCACTAGAACACAAGCTTCCTCATCAAGCTAATCCAAAGGACTCCCATATCGGTTCATTGATCTGACAGGTGCTCCCAATTACCCATCTGATTCCATTGTTGAATCATTTCTCTATGCACACAATCCATTTTTATTCTTTGGTTCTTGGGCTTTAAAATACATTGGACCAATTAGACCCTAAACACCTAAGACCCTGTCCCAAAACAATATCACTCCAATATCCCCATCAGTACAACAAATGTGTATATAAGTGATCAAACAATATAAATATATTGTTTAATTAAAGTGCAAGTTTTATTAGTCCCATTTTTATAAAAAGTCTATGTTAAAACGCTCCATAAAAAGGGCTTCTTACAAAAACAACAGTGGTTCAGTGCATATATTGTAACTTCTTTGCTCTTTTAGTGCTTCTTTGTGTTTTTGCTCACTCACCAGATGTTATTGAACTTGTGCTTAAAGACCCGTACACACGATTGGATATTCCGATAACAATCGTCCAATGGACGGGTTTTGTCGGATAATCCGACCATCTGTATGCTCCATTGGACAATTGTTGTCGGAATTTCCAACAACAAATGTTGGCTGGCCATGCTCTCAGATTGTCCGACAACAAATTTGTCCTGTCGGATTATCTGATCATGTTTACACAAATCAGACTAAAATCCAAAGTAAAAAAAACACGCCTTGCTCAGAACTAATGCCAACCATAAGACAACGTTAACAGAAGCTGCCCAAAGGGTGGTGCTAAAAAACAGAAAAAACACATAGTTTCATGAATGTTGGCTGAAAAAGTTCTTCCGTCTGTATGCATACCAATTTCACGGACAATGCCCTTCGGACAAAAATCCACGGATTTGTCCAATGGAAGTCCGATCGTGTGTATGAGACTTTATAGATACAAAGCTCAACATGATATTACCCTTCCGGATTTTGGCAGGAATGTTAACCTTTTCTTTTTTCTCCTCTACTGGTTTGCTCTCCCAGTATTCTATTGCTCTGTACTATTCAGACCTGCATACCTCAGACACCATACAGAGAAATGTGGTCGTTGCGTGCGTTCCATGGCCAGAAATGACATCACTGGAAAGTCCTTCCCAATGTGTTTCACCAGCCAGTCAGGCTTCAGGAGCAGGATTACATTGCCCAAGACCACACATTTATTTAGCCACACCTCGTCCACAAACCAATCAGTGCTGGAGATTACTCTTACAGACTCCAAGTCAAACTGTTCCTGTCAGGGATACTTTAAATAAGATACATAAACATAATATTGAGATCAACAAACTGGTCAGTCGCAGCCAGGGCACCATCAGTGACATCGTACCTTATGCCTTCTTTCTGGAGCGTGCATTGCGTTGTGTCATTAATTAAGCCGTCGAGGAGCAGGAGCAGGAAGATGAGGAAGTCGCAATGCTTGATGGATTCCCAGGGGGGGGGCTACTCCACCTGAGACAAGTCAACTACGGAAGTCTGAAGAGGAGGATGGTCCCAGGGTGGATAAGAAGGAGCAAGAAGAGCATGCTTTAAACCTTTCTGGGATCCCTGGTGTTGTCCGTGGATGGGGGGAGAGAATGAGGACGACATTATCCTGGATGATGAGCAGGAGCCAGGCCACTACACCGCTTCCAGTTTAGTGCAAATGGGGGCCTTCATGCTCCAGTGTTTTAAGAGGGACCCCCGTATAAAAAACATAAAGGGCAAGGACCAGTACTGGGTGGCAACATACTTAGACCCCCGGTACAAACAAAACATGGCGGAAATGTTACCACCATCACAGAGGGCTATCTCTGGCCAAAGCTTGCACCATTTTCAATGGAACTGTTGGCTTGCCCCTGGTCCAGTGTCCTGTCCGAAAGGACGTTCAGCGCAACAGGGGGGGTCGTGACTGATAAGCTCACTCGCCAGGAGGGCCACAAGGTGGTGGGACGACAGACCAAGGATCGACGACCCCGATCCAATGGCTAATTTTTGTGGGACTATTTGTGCACAGCTAGTAAGTATTTAGTGGCTGAAAATTTGACCTGCAGGTTATTAATGTTCGCATGCCATCAAAGTCAGTGGGGCCCGCCGCGAACTTGCGGTTCGCGAACATTTGAAAAAGTTTGCAGTTAGCGTTCGCGAACCGTCCCATTAGATGTTCGTCCATCACTACCTACTACACATTCTATGAATATCTACAAAAACAAAATGATCAACTCCGTAATAAAAAGCGTAGGTTGGGCCTACAACGATGACATCATCACGCTATACCTCCAAAGATCGTGACACACGAGCAAACCAGTAAGTGAAGCAAAGCTCGTAGGGATGATGCTATTCCATTACATGCTGCTTTGATGCTTTTATCTTATAAGTGCAATCTTTACTACCATTAAATTTGGATTTGGGAGCACTTTTTGCTTTTGTTTCCATTTCCGAGTTTTATATGAATTAGCGGGAGTTCCATCAAGCATTAAAGTGGTTGTAAACCCACTTAGAAAAAAACTAACACCTGCAAGACAAAGGCATAATAAGCTAGTACACATAGCATACTAGCTCATTATGTAATACTCACCTGGGATCGAAGCCCCCACTGCGGTGCCCGACACAGCACCAGCCGGCGACATGTCGTCTCAGAGTTAATTCGGGTTATTGCGGCTCCGGCGCTGTGATTGGCCGGAGTCGCAATGACGTCACTCCTGCGTATGAGCACAGTCACAGTACTGGCGCTACTCTGTTACCAGGGACACACTCAGCTATACACTGTACTGCAACACTAAGGACTTTAACGCCCTTACATATTATCCTTTCCATACCCATGGACTAAGGTCAGTTAGGTAGGCGATTATTTAGACAGATTTACCCATCTGTTTTTCTATGTCCGATTTAATACACTGTATGCACTAGCTGGGTGTGTGAACATATACCTGGATCAGATTCACTGTTCGTTGCTTACCAGCAATCAACTGCCATACCACCGCATGCAATTTAGTTCTGCTTTTTCTTTATGATTATACTCTCCTATCTGGTTGAAACAAATTTCCTTGTGAATTACAATCAGTGATAGGCCAATAAAAGACCGTTCGTTGATTACCACCAACGCGGGATACCCCTTAATGAAATATCTATGCTCCTGAGGAAGCACTAATTCCATAAGCGCGCAACATGTCGAGCAAATCCTCCTAGTCCTCTGGACAACCATCTGGTCACTTGTGATATAACGTTTTTTATAATTATGCTTTTTATCTTAAGCTTTTTATGTTAGAACTATACAATGTATGTGAACCGTGTGTGGTAAACCAGTTGTCAATTGAACTTCACTTTGTGATTTTTTATTTATAACGGTTTCTATGATATTTCTATATCTATAATAAATTTTTCTAGTTTTCTACAATTTTTGTATCGTGTGCCTTCAAAGCCCAACTCACTAGTCCTTAGTTCAATTCTACAAAAAATAAATATAATTATTTGTCAAAGTTGCTCAAATCCTTAAAGCGGGGGTTCACCCTAAAAAAAAATTCTAACATTACATCCAGGATACTAACAACATTTACGGTATGCAGGTCTTTTTTTTTTAATCAACGTACATACCGTTATATTGTGATTTTCTCCCCGGCTTCCGGGTTCTGATTGCTGCAGGACTGGCCCTTCCTATCCCTGGGTTAGATGATTGACGTCTGGTGAAACAGTTCCCATGTCGCACAATGGCGCGTCACCAGATTTCCGTAAATAGCCGAGCTGCGAGCGCCTGTGCAGTCAGCTCTACGAGGCGGGCGCAGGCGCCGTATAGCGCCAACTCGCAGCTCGGCTATTTACGGAAATCTGGTGACGCGCCTTGTGCAACATGGGAACTGTTTCACCAGACGTCAATCATCTAACCCAGGGATAGGAACGGCCAGCCCCGCAGCAATCAGAACCCGGAAGCCGGGGAGAAAATCACAATATAACGGTATGCACGTCGATTAAAAAAAAAAAAGACCTGCATACCGTAAATGTTGTTAGTATCCTGGATGTAATGTTAGAATTTTTTTTTAGGGTGAACCCCCGCTTTAAGGATTTGAGCAACTTTGACAAGGGCTGAATTGCAATGGATAGATGACTGGGTCAAAGTACCGTAACTCAAAAACAGTAGCTCCTGTGGGATGTTCCTGGCCTACAGTAGTCAGGACCAACCAAAAGCAGGCCAAGAAAGGAAAACCAGTGAACCAGCGGGCAGAGTATGGGAGGCCAAGGATTAAGCATGAGGAGAGACAGCTGGCCCATGTAGTTAACTCCAAAAGAGCTACTGTAGGTCAACTTGCGGAAAAATTAACGCTGGTTCTGAAAAACAAAAAGGTGTCAGAACACACAATGCATTGCAGCTTGTTGTGAATAGGTCTGCGTAGCTGCAGACTGCTCTGGGAGCCCTTGTTGACCCATGTGTACAGCCAAAAGTGCCTAGAATAGGCACATGAGCATCATAACTGAAACACGGAGTAGGCGGCCTAGTATGAGGAGTTCAAGAATGGTTTGAGGAAAATAATGAGTGAGGTGTTGATCTCAAACCAACTGAGCATCTGTAGGATGTGCTGAAAAAACAAGTCACACCTCGCAACTTAGACCCCTTTCACACTGGGTCACTTTGCAGGCGCTAGAACGCTAAAAATAGCGCCTGCAAAGCGACCTGAAACAGCCGCTGCTGTCTCTCCAGTGTGAAAACCCAAAGGGCTTTTACACTGGAGCGGTGTGCTAGCAGGATGGTATAAAAAGTCCTGCTAGCAGCATCTTTGGAGCAGTGTGTATAGCGCTCCTGTCAATTGACATTAATGGGGCACTACGGCTATACCGCTGGCAAAGCGCCAGAGACACTTTGCAGAGTTTTTTAACCCTTTCTCGGCCACTAGCATAGGGTAAAACCGCCCTGCTAGCGGCCGAATAGCGCCGCAAAATTGACGGTAAAGCGGCGCTAAAAATAGCGGCGCTTTACCCAGTGCCGGCCAAAGACATTGTGCTGCCTGGTACCAAGAATGAAATGCTGCCCCCCCCCCAAAAAAAAATACACCCACCAAAATGCCCACACATCCATTATTTTATATCATGATAACTAAAGTGGACCTAGCATGGCTCTATACATGTATATAGGAGTATAAAGTGGACCTATCATGGCTCTATACATATATAGGAGTATAAAAAGGACCGGTTATGGCTCTATTCATGCAATTAGCCCCACAGTGGAGCGGAGAGCAGAATGGGAGAAGCGGCCGGGTGGCAATTAGCCCCACAGTGGAGTAGAGTGGAGAGCGGAGCTGGTGGAATGGGATGGCGGGTGGGCGGCAATTTGCTGCCCCCCTTAAAGTGCTGCCTGGTACAATGGTACCATCGGGTCCCATGGTAGGGCCGCCCCTGGCTTTACCGATGACGCCGCCCCCTGCATGAAAGGGGCCTCAAAGGATCTGCTACTGAGTGCTTGGGACTAGATAACGCAGCCTACCTCAGAGGTATAATAGAATCCATGCCCAGACAGGTTATGGTGGGTGTTCAGAATGCTATGGCTGCTCAGTGTATTTGGCAATTCAGCACAAGACAGGTGAATGTTTTTGCTGCAAAAAAAAATCTATCAATAAATAAAAAAATCTATCAAATAAAAATATGTTCATTTTTTAATCATACAACTACAGAGCTTTGTTGCCTTGTTATTATTCAGAGTATCAAGGAAAATAAATTCATGACCGCCAGCGAGACTTGAGGCTATATGGATGGAGGGCAGAGGCGCTACAGGGGAAGACAACTGAGAAAACAACTCATCAGGGATGGCAGGCTCGGAATACACTGCACAGAGGAAATGAGGCAATTCATGGAAGTAATTGGTTGTGTTCACTTCGCACCACAGTCTTCAAAAGTTACATTAACTCTGTAACTGTTCCTGGTGCAGCTGCTGGGCGCTGTTACTACAGTAACACAGACATTGGTGTCTGTGACGGAAAAGCAGCAGTTCCAAGGCACAGTCTCGTGTCTTGCATATGCTGCATTTTTCTCTACCAAATGAGAAGTATTCTTGTGAGAATAAGCACACAGCTGCCGCCGATTCAGATTTTCACAGTAAAGGGAGAGAGGGCAACAAAATCTAAAGGGTCACTATGTCAATATTAACCACTTGACCACCAGGCACGTAAACCCACTTAATAACCAGACCAATTTTCAGCTTTCGGTGCTCCCACAATTTGAATGACAATTACTTAGTCATACAACACTGTACCCAAATGAAATTTTCGTCCTTTTTTTCACACAAATAGAGCTTTCTTTTGGTGGTATTTAATAACCGTTGGGTTTTTTATTTTTTGCGCTATAAGAGAAAAAAGACTGAAAATTCTGTAAAAAAAATGAATTTTTCTTTGTTTCTGTTATAAAATTTAGCAAATTTTGTATTTTTTCTTCATTCTTTTGCATAATGATGAAGTTACGCCGAGTAAATAGATACCCAACATGTCACCCTTCAAAATTGCACACGCTCGTGGAATGGCGCCAAACTTTGCTACTTAAAAATTCCCATAGGAGACGTTGCAGGGTATTGTGGGGTATTGCAGAGTATTGTGGGGTATTGCAGAGTAGTGTGGGGTATTGCAGGGGTATTGCAGAGTATGGGTATGAAGTATTGTTTGTATTAGGGAAGGGATGGCGGAGCAGGGATGGATGGATGGCTGGATCTGTGACTGCATTTGTCACAGATCCAGCCCACCGCACTCGTGCTGCATCCGCTCTCTCGCCCCCCTCTCCTCTCACACTGTACCGTTCGGTACACAGAGGGGAGGGAGGAACCGGCGTCATCACATGACGCTGGTTTGTTTACAAGTTATCGCTCCGTCATTGGACGGAGCAATCACATGGTAAACCGCCGCCATCAGCGGCGATTTACCGCGATCCGTGATGCGCGCGCTGGGTCCGGAGAACCCAGCGGTCACGGACATTCCCGTGTGCGCGCCCCATGGGGCGCGCGGGAGCGCGATTCTGGGAGGACGTCCTCCCAGAGTTAAGCAACCGCCTTGTAGACGTATATCGTCTATAGGGCGGTTGTTAAGCGGTTAACAGAAGGGGAAGGGGGACGTTCTTTTGGATGCCTCGTTTAACAGTATGACAAAAAAAACTTTAAATAAAAACAAACATTGCAAAATAAATTTTATTCTTAAAAAAAAAAAGAATAAAAATAATCATTTTTTCATTACATAAGAAAAAAATCCTGGATATTTTTATTATAAAGAAAAAATTCCAGAATATATTTATTATTGAAAAAATCCCCCCAAAAAATGGAATATACAAAATTCCAGCATATTACTATAATAAAAAATTCCAGAATATGTAGGGGTTATGTGTGACCTCATATGTGTTTCTAACTGTAGGGGGGCGGGGCTGGAATTGTGACATCATTGATCGTCTTTCACTATATCAGGGAACAGACGATCAGTGACACTGCCACTGTGAAGAACGGGGAAGGTGTGTTTACACACACACACCTCTCCCCGTTTTTCAGCTCCTGAGAGCGATCGCGGGACACCGGCAGCAAACTGGGCCGCGGTCACGGAGCTCCGGACCGGGTCGCGCACGCGACCCACGGCTGGGCACTTAAAGGGGACGTTCCTGTACGTGCCTGTGCCCAGCCGTGCCATTCTGCCGACGTATATGTGCAGGAGGCGGTCCTTAAGTGGTTAAAGGGACCACAACTCAAATATTGGTACAATATACCTGCATTCAAGGACACATTCCCAATGTCCGGTACACTCCACATCAGGCTCCTGTTAAATGTACCCATGGGGTGCCGCCAGCAATATGCATGGTTAAATGCTCATTCGGATAGGGGGGAAAGTACATATACTTTCCTTACTCCATCCTCTTCTCCATCATGTGACTAGTCTTATAGAACCAATAAACCATATCCAACTGAATGTGCAAAATCCCCCCCCCCCCGTGGATACACAGCTAGCACTCGCCAAGTATTCCACACCTTAAAGTTTCTAGAAAATCTGGAGAAAATGTGTAGCGCTATTTTCCAAAGCTGCTTCGGTTCTCTAACTGGCCAATCACAGCGCTCTGGTGTTACCATTTTCAATGCAGGCTCAACAGTCCTCCATTTTATAAGAAGATGGCAAGGGAACATGCACGTGCCGGGAGAACAGTGGAGAATACTGGCTGCTAAAGTAGTGAGGAATAAGGCTTGTCTACTTATTCCCTCCTCTCTAGCCCAAGGGGACCTCACTGCATGGGAAAATGTACCAAATAGCCCGGTATTGGGATTGTAGGCAACACTTTATATATACATATATATAAAATATGCAAACACTCTGAATTTGCAAATGAAAAAAGTGTCTTGTGACATTTCCAGAAGGTCTTCCAGCTGCTGTTCAGGCATAGCAGCAGGACATGGGATTCTCTATGACCTCATAGTTTGAGCTCTGCTGGCTGACATCTCGGAGGTCATAGGTTTTCCACACCTTCCTCCTAGTATGTAATAATGCTTCTATATTTGCATAAGGTGCAGAGACAATCACTACACCGAACAATGTTAGGCCTTATGTTCTCTCTTCTCATTTGATAGATGGCTGCATTTATGAAAAGAATAAACAAGTGGTAAAGTGTGGTTCCTGGAAAAAAATATGTATAGTTCCTACAGATAAATTATTGCTAGATTACTTCTATCACATAGTAGCACCCTTTTTTCAACTCCTTTATCACAGAAGAGGGAAACACTAGGCAAAACGGCATACAGATAATGAACAGAGAAGCACAGATTTGCAAGTATGTAGGCATGCACACTTTTCCATTTGCAATGTCATTGCAGCAAAAAATATACATACTTTAGTTTAGCTTTAAAGGGTTTGTAAAGCATTAAGGTGAAACATCTGACAGTTACGGCCCCCCCAGCCCCCCCTGTTTTACTTACCTGAGCCTGTTCACCTGCTGCGCTTGCCCCCGACGTCCTCTTCTCCGCTCAGTCTGGCCGTTGGCTAGAGTGAATAGATTGATAGCAGCACAGCCATTGGCTCACGCTGCTGTCAATCACATCCAATGACGCGGCGAACTGGTTGGCGGGGTCAAGTGATACAGTGAGCGGCTATAGCCACCGGCTGTATCACGGGAGCATGCCCGCAAGAACTAACTCCCATGAAGGGGGTTAGTTCTTGCGGGGAGGAGCCAAGACAGCTGCCGAGGGAACCCAGAAGACCAGGTTCTGTGCAAAACGAGCTGCACAGTGGAGGTAAGTAGACATGTGCCTTCCCGTTCGTAACGAATGGATGTTTGTACGAATTTGTTAGTTTTCGTACATTCGTATCAATTCGAATATCCGAAAAGCTGAAAGAACCAAAATACAAAAATTACGGAATTACGAATAAGCAAAATAAAATAATCTTACTAAAATACGAAACACCGAAAAAGCACAAGAACGACAATGACATCTATAACGAACGATTTGCATTCCGTATTTTAAATCCTTTGTCTGTTTGTATTTTCATTCGTATGTTCATATTTTCATTTGTGTGTTTTGTAAATCCATTTGTCTGTTCGTAAATTTGTGTACTTGTATCATTCTTTCGAATGGGCACTGGGCAGTGTAGTTAGTGAGTGATTACTTAATATTTTAGCCAATCAGCTTATCTCTTTTGTGCTGAGTCACATTGGACAGTGGAAAGCCTCGTACACACGATCGGACTTCAAACAAACTTTTCCGTGGATTTTTGTCTGAAGGGAGTTGGCCGGAGTTTTGAAACCGAAAAAGTTTGTCCGATAGAGTGTACACACGGTCGGATTTTTTGGAAAATGCTCATTTTGACGTTTGTTGGCAAAAAGTCAGACCGTGTGTACGGGGCTTAAGAGAAAGTATATCTTAATATGGATTAGCCACGTGTTGCTATGTATTTACGAAAGTACAAAATTACGAATCCATTAAACGAAAATTATTATCTAATAAAATTACGAATTTCGAATCAACGAAAATAAAACTGTTACGAAATACGAACGGGTCCGAATAGGAAAACTTGAGTCTTACGAAATTACGAATCTACGAGACGAAACGGAACAAAAAAATCTGAAAATGTTTGTTGTGCATATGTCTAGAGGCAAGTATAACATGTTTGTTATTTTATAAAAAATTATATATATATATATATATATATCCTTTACAACAACACAGCATCTTCCCGCAGGGATGTAGTCCCAAGGGAAGGGGGTGAGCATGCTCACTAACCCCCAGCCAGAATGGCTCAGATGATGGGGGCAAGCTTACTGAGGAGAAACAGGAAGTGAGAAATTCAGACAAAGAAACAAAACATTTAGAAGGGAAATTTAAGGAAAATGTAAGTTGCTGGGCAGCTACCTATTATTATTTTTATTTTTTTTTAGACCTGTGCCATTTTGGGTTGTTTAGTCTTCTGCCAAAGGTCAGCTTGGATTTCTTAAGCCCAGATGAGTGTCAAAACCCTACAAAATGCTACTTCACATTGGTGTCCTTCCCAGGTACAGATTTGGGAGACAAAGACAACCTTTCCATGGAGACATTCTCACCAGGCAAAATCTATTCGAGAAAGTTACCCCAAATATATACTCTTCCTCAGCCCAAATCACTGACATAAAGCCACAGTAGAAAAACAAAAGAGTAATTGGTCAATACAGAATACATTTTCATAACCCAATACATTGTACTTTCTAACTAATGGAGAACACTCAACAGCATGCATGAAGCAATCAATGTTCTGGGCTTAGGGGAACCCAAACAAACACAAATTCACATTACAAAACAAAGCTCAGGCTGGCAAAACCCTAGCTGCGAACATTAAATTTAGCCTGGACCCTCTAGCTTAAAGGAACACTAAAGGTTCGTTTTTTATTAGATCAATTGATTGCTGTAAGCTAGAGCATTTAAATATCACTTACCTCGTTTTTCCTTTTGACCTCCAAAATACAGTAATCAAGATTTGAAAATGCCATTTCCCGTCTCTCCTCTTCTTGCTTTCCACCAGCATCTGAGCCGTTTTGCATGGTGGAAAGCAGAATGTGCTCACCCCCTCCCTATGTCTACAGCCCTGTGTGAAGATGCTCTCTTATCCCTCACAGGTATGGAGGCTAAGCCTAATGGGAACTGCAGTTCCCATTAGGTCGTGAAGTAGCAAGAATGAATGCGCACCGCAAACCAGGATGTCAGTGAGAATGGTTGTACAGAATTACATATTTGCAGATGGGCAGGTTCACATCAGTGAGTGGATGGGTCATCTTCAAGTAGTCCCCAGGCTGAAAAGAGTACACTGTACAGCTAATCACTTTCGCTGAAAAATCTGGGGGTGTCTTTTGTATAATGGATCTACATTTGCTCTAGCTCTGATATGAAGAGACTTTGGCTTAGAGCGTGGACCCCAGCTGAGGAGAGTTATGAAAACCTAATGTGCTTATGTACGGTTTACAGAGCACATGCTGCCATCTCCACCGCTGCACAGCTAACCTGCATGCTTTCAGTACATTTGGAAACTTGTTACAGAGCACGCAAACATATTTGTAGGTTCTTAAAAGAGAATTACGGTCAAAATAAAACTCTTAATGGTAAATTAGGATGCTTGTTATGGTGTAGGGACCCCGACTTAAAGGGGTTGTAAAGACAAAAATATTTTCCTCTTAAATGAAAGTCTGACAGTAGCGGATAAAGTAAAAAGTAATGTTTTGCATTATAACTAGTTTGATACCTGTTGAAATCGAGCGGTTTTATTCACTTCCAGCACTCCTGAATCATTATTCTTTTAGTTCATGCAGCTTTGCCAGAAGACATCACCTTTATGCCAAGAGTTAAAGCAGCATTAAACTCAAAAATAAAAAATGTAATATATTGCAGCTTACCAATCATTCATTTTGGTGACTGTATTCAATTTTATGAAGCTTTTTTTCCCTTGATTTTTACCTTTAACACGTGAGCTGTCCAGAGAGTTGAGACAAACCATTTACAACTGACTCTGGTGATTACAAATCGATCGTTTTTATTTTTTTTACTTTTATTCAAAAAGAGGGGGCCCCCCCATGAGGGTTGCCAGGCTCAGTAAACCAGGGACAGTATGTAAAAATCTATGTTTTTTTTTAGATCTGTCCCTGATATGTCCAAAACCGACATGCTTTTGATGTGAAAATCCCGAGATTTTAGCTGCCCCGCCTCTGCACTGCCTCCTGGCGTGGTGGCCATCTGTAAGCCCAGGGGCCCCATAATCTTCTATTGCCCGGGGGCCCCATAATTTGTCAGTCCGCCCCTGTTTTAGAGTACCCCGCATCCTCTCCCTGGATGAGCCTGCATTGTTGGTGTGCTTGGAACTGTGTTTGTGGAAAACAGCCTCTACCTTGGCATATTCTCAATGGCTCCTTCCGGAGGTGAACACTACAACTATAATTACTTAATCACTTGCTGACCTGCCATCGTCATTATACTGTGGCAGGTCAGCACAATCCCACAAGCCGTCGTAGCTGTACTTCGGCCCCTTTAAGCGGGATAGCAGGAGTGCGCGCACCTTCCGCTGCACTGCAGGGGTGCCGATGCGTGTGACCGGTGGTAAATTTGCCCGCCGGCCACACGCGATCGTGGGCACGGGAGCCAGAACACGTACGTATGTGTGTGTGTAAACACACACATGCCAGTTCTGTGAAGGGAAACAGATCTCAAGTTCCCACTAGCTAGGAACCATGTTCTCTCATTTCCTCCAGTCACTCCCACCCCCCTGCAGTTAGAACACACACTAGGGAAGACAGCTAACCCCTTGATCGCCCCCTAGTGTCAACCCCTTCTCTGCCAGTGACATTTACACAATAAACAGAGCATTTTTATAGCACTGATCACTGTTTAAATAGTCAATAGTCCCAAAAATGTGTCAAAAATTTACGATCTGTCCTCCATAGTGTCGCAGTCCCAATAAAAATAGCAGATTGCCACCATTACTAGTAAAAAAAATATAATAATAAAAATGCCATAAATCTATCCCCTATTTTGTAGAAGCTATAACTTTTGCGCAAACCAATCAATATACGCTCATTGTGATTTTTATTACCAAAAATAAAAGAATACATATTGGCCTAAACTGAGGAAAACATTTACTTAAAAATAAAAAAAAATGGGGATATTTAATACAGCAAAAAGTACAAAATATTGTATTTTTTCATAATTGTCGCTCTTTTTTTGTTTATAGCGCAAAAAAAAAAAAACGCAGAGGTGATCAAATACCACCAAAAGAAAGCTCTATTTGTGGGGGAAAAAAGGACTTCAATTTCGTTTGGGTAAAACGTTGCATGACAGTTAAAGTGACGCAGTGCCGTTTCGTAAAAAATGGCCCGGTCATTGTGCAGCCAAATCTTCCGGGGCTGAAGTGGTTAAAGATGCATTTTCAGTATTGGGTGAAACCGACTTTAAACATGTTGAATTTGTTGAGTCCCTTTTAAACACTAAGCCTAGATTAAATTTGCAGTTAAAATAAACTATGATGTAATATTTGAAGGCAAGCCAAGTCTGGATTTTTATTTGGCCAATTCAGTAATGAGTAGGAGAGGATGTTTTCATGACCTTTTACAGTAAATGATAATTATACAGTTTAAAAACTCCTAAAACACTCTTAAACAGAGTAAATCATTACTTATGTGCCATTCTTCTTGTACAGAGCTTTAAAGTTAAAATAAATAAATGGAAAAATGCATTTAAAGAGCAACTCTGTTAAGCATTGTTTGATCTAAAATGGCCAGTGGCGGTGCGTCCATAGAGGGCGCAGGAGTGTCGCCCCCTCTCTCCTGCACCGCTCTTTCACCAATAGATAGATTCATGCATTGCATGAAACTGTTTATTGTCGCTGCTGCCGCCCCCTATTTAGGTGTCCGGCCCCTTGTCGGGTATCTGAATTAGAGCGGCAGGGGTGTTATTGGAAACGATTAATAGGCGTTCAAATTGGTAAACAACGGGTGCAATACTGTGCGTTCGCCGTTTGCACAGTGTTGTGTTAGAGAAACGAATAAATTGCTTCCCTAAAACTGACCCACCTCTCAGCCAATCAGGTACACCAGGTCAGTGTGCCCCGCCCGTCTGCCACGCGGGGGGGGGGCACACTGGCAGAAATTGATGGGGCACACTCATAGGTGTGCGCAGCCTATGGCATTAGGGTGTGCACATCAAAGCTCAAACACACATGCGTGTTTAATATACCGGCAGTTTAATATATATGGCAGTGGGCAAGTCAGTAGGGCTTTGTCAGCAGGACAGAGATTGGTGTCAGTGTGTTTATTTGTATTATTATTTTACAATTTTTTTTTTATTTTTATTTTTCTTTAAAGGCAGCAGGAGGAATCTGCACAGTACAGGGTGATTAGGGTGTGCCCAGGCACACCTTACACCCTATGTGCGCACGCCTATGGGCACACTGGCAGCAATTGATGGTTATAGTAGCTGCATTTGATGGCACAGTGGCGTCAATTTATGGGTACAGTGGCTGCGTTTGATGGGCACAGTATCTGCAATTGTTTTGTTTTTTTCAGTTTGTTTGCGCCCCCCCAAAAAACATTTTGGAGCACCAGCAACCACTGAAAATAGCTAAATAGCACAACTTTCACATTAGAAAGGTGTAGCTCTTTCTATAAAACAAATTCATTTCTGCAATGTATTCATGCCTCCCACACTGGTGTTTCCTGTATAGCGCCGCCTCCTGTCACAGGTGGAGTGATACCAGCTGGTGATACCAGAATGTAAGACTGTTGTTATTAAAGGTATGTTTATTACTAAAATCACGGTGTATATATGGGCATATCTGTTCTGCAGTGGTTACTGGGATTTTTTCAAACTGATCCATAGACTGCACTGAGCCATAGACTTCTGGCATTACCTGCGGGATTGGTGCGCTTTCAGAAAGTACGCCACAGATGAACTGTGCTGCACCTGCGGTGTGGGTAAACAGCAGTGCATCAGTGGGAAAGCAGCCCCAGGCCCCTTTAGCACAATCGGTCCAACCCAATTGTACTATAAAAACCAGAAGAGGATTCGTCCCATTCCATCTGGATGGATTGGATCGGAGGGCCTATAGAAGCCATAGTAGCATGAGCTGTGTCCGCTATGCATATGCAGAAAGGACATGGACCTGTCATCTGCCCGCTCCACCAATTGTGGCCCGTGACTGGTTACCAAGTCGCTTAAGTGGCCCTCGCTCTTCAGAAGATTGGGCACCCCCACTGTGAAGGATGGCCATTTTCTCAATCTCTTTGGGGAGATATCAATTTGTTTCCTGTTGCTTCTCCAAGACAGCAAGTGAAGGGAAATCTCCCCACAATAATACAGGCAGCCCCCAAAGAAAACTCAAGTATTATATTTTTTTACATATTACATTATAAAAATGTTGGATATAAATATATGACATCTCATTGATTTGTACAGGCGGAGCAGCAGCAGATAAACATAAAAAACCTGTCCGTATTCACACAGAAATAAACTACCATATTTTCCGGTGTATAAGACGATCTTTTGTATGTAAAAAAATGCCTCAAAACTCGGGGGATGTCTTATACTCCATTATCTGTCAGACTGCGGGCATACATTATTCAAAAGCCGCGCCTCCTCCTTAGGCTGTTCCGTGATAGGCGGAACACTCATTTTCCCAGCAGAGCCTCTGTTCAGTGTTCCGCTTATCACAGATGCCTTCTCATCCTCGGCCTCGGACGAGAGGACATCCGTGATAGACAAAACACTGAACAGAGGCTCTGCTGGGAAAATGAGTGTTCCGCCTATTACGGAACAGCCTGAGGAGGAGGCGCGGCTTTTGAATAATGGACGCCGGCAGCCTGACAAACTATGCAAACAGGATAAGGTAGGGAGATCGTCAAGGCCGGCAGTGGCACAGGGAGGCCGGCAATAGCACAGGGAGCAGGAACAAAGACTGTCTCTGGACAGCCACACTCTGAACAAATTGTAGCCTTTCATTAAAAGAAGGACAGCACTACAAATCACAGCAAAATAATTAAAACCTGACTGTTGACGCGTTTCGCACTGAAACTAGTGCTTAGTCATAAGCTAGTCAGAGCTATGACTAAGCACTAGTTTCAGTGCAAAACGCGTCAGTGGTCAGGGTTTATTTTATTTTGCGGTGACTTGTAGTGCTGTCCTTTTAATAAAAGGCTACAATTTGTTCAGAGTGCGGTTGTCCAGAGAAAATCTTTGTTCCTGCTTTGCTAAGTGCATTGCCTGCACCTGAGTTGTCTGCAACGGAGGATATTCATCTGGGTTCCCACCTGGAGCGGCTATTCCCTTTTCCAATGGCATAGGAAGGCCGGCAATGGCACAGTGAGGCACGTAATGTAATGGCACAGTGAGGCACGTAATGTAATGGCACAGTGAGGCACGTAATGTAATGGCACAGTGAGATTTGAAAAAAGCTAAAAAAAAACTTTTTCCGTCAGCGTTTGTTCCTGCCAGAGGTTGTTCCGGCTACCCCTCAGCTTCCAGACAGTCTAGTAGGAAGGGGATCGTCTTATATGGCGAGTATATCCCAAAACCAAAATTTTTCCTGGAAAAATAGGGGGTCATCTTATACGCCCAGTCATCTTATATGCCGGCAAATACGTTAAACTAATTTTGAGAGGAGAACGTCCATGAATAGTCATGTGAATGTGCCCTTTAAGACAGCCTCCATGATGTGTGTTAAGAAATAAAACAATATAAATTAGGTAATTTAGGTGGTACAGAAACATTTTAATAACGATCAGAGAGTGAACAGCAAATACCGTGTTTACCTTTGGTAGAAAATTTGGTAAGTGATAACTAGCTGTATTTTAAGTACCGTATTTTCCGGCGTATAAGACAACTTTTTGCATCTAAGTACGTCCAGGCGCCAGTGCCGTTTGTTCGACACAGGTGTGAATTTGACTGGATGTCGACGCTGTGACGTCATCGCGCTTCACGCACAGCCGTCTATCGTGAGTGGAGGGATATGCGAGTGCACGAGGGGGTAGTGGTTGTGCGTGAGTCCTATTGGACATCTGCTACACGCCCCCTGTTATGACATCTCATCTGACTTGTACAGCCATCGCCGCCTGGGAAGTTCTTCGGTGCAGAGATTCGGGTCCACCAAGACCACTACGCTCATGAGACTTACTGTTTAAAAAGTCCACACCCTCTTGTAAGAGTACCTTAATATATTTACCTATTCCATGTGATGCCTTGGTGATCTCTTCAGACAACTATATAATTAACATTCACGTCAATGTATTCACTCATCACTTTTCTTATGAAATCCAAATTTACACATTGAGTTGTGCGATTTATTATTTTTTAACCCAGTGTCACATTTATTGTGATATATGGTCTTTACACAGACTTTATATATATTTTGTTTGTATTATTTTTTGTGCCTTTCTAACCATTGCGCACATCATTTAGCGATGCACTATTGTTTTACCATTTGTTTTCACTTTGTTTGTTTAAGTGCTGGCTGCTTTTTTCACATATATGTTTGGTTTAGCGCAGTCTTTTTCCTTTTTTCACATTTGTGCGTGTAGTATATACATTTTCTATCGAATATGAATTATTATGAGACCAATGTCCTACTCTTTTACACATATTATAGATATTTTAAGGCTTCATTTCCATGGACGTTTTTACAGCCACTTTTCTGAGCATTTTTTGCAGCTTAAAAACGGCTCTCCATGTTAGTCTATGGCCTCATGCCCACCATGACTTTTTTGAGCTATAGATGGCTGAGCCGTTTTTAAGCTGCAAAAAAAAAAACCAGGACCAGTGCGTTCTGAAGCTCCAGCGTTAGAGCTGTAAAAATGCCAGATGTTAAAAAACGCTCAAAAACGCGTAAAAACGCTGCGTTTTTGAGCTCCAGCTCAAAAAAAAAACACACATGGACAGGCGTTTTTAAGCTGTAAAAATAGCTAAAAAAAGTGGCTGTAAAAATGTCCATGGAAATTAAGCCTTACTATAACTCCACGCAACATTTTACCCTCTGCATACTTTATTCAAAGTCCCGCTTCCTTGTTTTCCCTTGTATAGAATATTTTAATAGTTTTAAAAAAAAAAGCTCAATTACTACTTTGTAATGGATTTTGCTTGTAAAGTTTCAATAATTAAAAAAAAAGTAAAAAGGTGGGGTGTTGGGGTTTAAAGAGATACATCTCCATGGCAACTGTTTCCTAGGCAACTGGCCAATTCAGCGGTCTCCCCCATTAAGTAAGGCAGTCAGAGCTGGACGATCCGACAGGCATGATAAAAAGAAAGTCCTGCGGAGCACAGAGACAAAAAAAATCCTTATTGTTTCTGTTATTCCTTCCCCCCCATTCTTTCATTACGTTTACATTATTTATTTCCCCAGATCCTTCCAGTCACAGCAAACTATTCATAATTAAAACACTGGTGGTGACAAGTTGAGGATGAAATAAGTCTGGATGGTGTTGTAGACTGTTGGAAAGTACAGCCATACATTTCCATTCAACTTCATGGTGTACAGAAGCGAGACGTGGGAAGCCAAAATGTATTGAGGAAGCACAGATTTCATGCAGTAGTACTGAAGAGGAGAAATAACCGACCTTCTCCACCTGCTTTGTAAACGTAAGGAAATCTTATAGAGCAACCCCACTTTTGTTGAGAAGAAAATTCCAGGTGGACATTGCAAGGATTTTTACAAACTTTGTTGCAGAGTCCTAACTTCTGTTGCTCTAAAGAAATAACCGTTTGTCCTTTTCAGAATGATTTTAGATGGTAGTGGTAGAGGAGTTGTGGTTTATTATAATCAGCTGGTGCACTCTGGTGTGTTCTAATGTGAAAAGTTGAAGTGTCGGAATCCCTTTACAAGTAATTAAAGATAGACGTGCAGTTAGTTTAGTTCCAAATTAAAATTCAAGACAATATTTTTGTTATTTTGATGTATCTGAAATTCCAAATGACAATAGTATGAATTTAAACAAATCCGAAACAAGGAATCAAAATTTCAGCTGAAATTCGAAAAGTTTTCTAATGAAAATTGAATAGTTTTCTAATCAAATTCGAATTTCCAAAAGAGAATAAAAGATAATAGAAAAAGGAAAATTAATAATAATATAATAGAATGTATTAGAAATAAAAAAAGAAAAGCGTAAATAACTGAAAAAATTAGAATAAAAAAAAAAAAAAGAACAGAATAGAAAATAAAAGGAATAGAATAAAAAGTAGAATAAAATAGAAAGAATATAATTATCTCCTGAAATTCGAATTTTGAATAAATTCTAAATGTGAAAATAGAAGAGAGTAAAATAGGACAATAGCAAAGAATAGAAACAATATAAAAAATTCTAATTTCAAATAATATAAATTTGAATTTCAAAAAGAATAAATTTGAATAGAAAAGAACAGAATTGAAAATAAAAAATAGAAAAAACAAAAGAATAGAATGGAATAGAAATGATATAACCGTCTACCAAAATGTGAATTTCGAATAGAATAAAATTTGATTTTGAATAGAATTTGATTCAAATAAAATTCGAATGGAACTTTATTCGAATTCAAATGAAATTTAATTTGCATGCAAACGAAATTTGAAAGATTTTAACCAATTCAGGCTTGAATAAACAAAATTTCGAAATTCCCCTAGTGGCCCTCTAATGACCGCTGAATCATCCATGGTCCACTTTCCCTGAGGTGGGACTTTGATCGTGCCATCCCTCCCCCCGAAAAGTCGGGGGGGCGGCCAGGCCCACCAGGAGAGCAGGTTTACCTATTCAAATGCCCTAGTTGCTCCTCCCCTCCGCCCCCTCCCGCACAGGAAGCAAATGAGAACACAGAATAGAACAAAACAAACAAGAGAGAAAAAAAAAAAAAGAAGAGGGGACGAGGGGGTAAAAAACCCACCCCTCACTCTCAGACCCCTCTTTTTATTATGCCCTTTCCCACTAGACCCACCCTGGAAGCTCTGGTATCTGTATATCTAGCTTGTTACAGAAACCTGGAAGTTCTTCAGGGAACCTTAACCTCGCTGATCTACCCTCTTTCATCCCTATTAAGCAGGCCGGGAAACCCAAGTTATACTTTAAGTTCTGGGCTATCAGCAGCTCCAAGAGTGGTTTCAGAAGCCAACGTCTAGCGAGTGTTTCTGGGGCCAAATCTGTGAAAATTTGTAGATTATTCCCTTCATATTTCATGGGGGGCTGCCCTCTTAATTTCCTCCAGATCTCTGATTTCTCCTCGTAGTATTGAAACCTCACGATTACATCTCGCGGCCTATCAGTTTTCCGTATTTTTGGGTTTTCCTACTCGATGGACTCTCTCGATCTTTATTGGGTCTTTTGGGGCTCTTTCCAACAAAGGGTTGAATATTACATAAAAAAAAATTCTGAGATCTTTCCCTTTTACCTCTGGGATTGATCAGATTCTCAAATTTTGTCTTCTATTTCTGTTCTCCTGGTCTTCCAACCTATATAGAATATTTCTCTGGTTTAGTTGTATCTGTGTGACTTGTTCCCTTAAAGGGGTTGTAAAGGAATTTTTTTTTTCATAATAAGCATCCTTTACCTGCAGACATTCCTCTTTTCACTTCCTCATTGTTAGTTTTTGCTCAGAAGTTGGTCTTTTTCTTCTCTGTTCACTTCATGCTTGTCTAATTTTACTGACCACCGTGATGGGAGGCTTTACTGCGGTGGTCAGTGACGTGCTCACCCCCTCCTGGGAACTACATCTGTGTGGCAGGATGCTCTCTACGTGTTAGAGACTTCAAGAAGGTGTGAATTACTGGGCGTGCCGCAAATTCATACTGGGAAATGTAGTTCTTACATGAACGAGCGATGCAAACCAGGAAGTGAATGAGAGAACAGAAACTAGAACGCTGGAGGTGATATAGATGAAGGAATTTAATAGGTCCTTACTTGTTTTTTTAACAGAATCATTACACTATTCTGTCTGTCTACCTTGCAGACATTAATTTTAGGCAACATTTTTTTTTCCTTTAGTGACCCTTAAAGTTATTTGACTCCTGGTCCTGTTTATCTGACCTCTCTTCTATCGCCTCAACTCTTGACAGTAGTTGTCCTAGGTCCATTCTTAATATGTGAATTTCACCTTTGATCGCATTTTCAAGTCGTAGTAACATCTCAGACATTCCCCCTTTTGTTGGAATTTGTGCATCTGCTCGTTGTTCTTCCATTCTGCTTATTTCTGATTCGCTTTCCGTAGTTACTTCCTCCCTCAATACATCCGGCGTTTCCCCTGGTTTTGGGGGCTAGGGTCTTTTTATTATTTGCATTCTTCTCCTTTTTCTCTTGTTGTTGTTTCACCTGTCCAGGGCTTTTTAAGCTTTCCTCTTGTGTTATATACATTCTGCCAGAGTCCAGTGGCAGGTCTTTCCCCGCTGGAACTTTACCTACGCCTGTAAATACCTTTACACAAGTTATGCATTGCGGGACTACAAGTAGCAGGAGATATGGACTCGGAGGAGAAATGCACTACATTTCCCGCAATGCTTTGCCCTCCAGGAGGATGTGACGTTTAGCTCGGACCATTGAGGGAGGTTACTTAAGGAAGGGGAGTGGCGCTCTTTCGCTCTCTCGGGACCGGCCTTCTCTCCTGTGTGGAGCTGCGGACGAAGACAGCTGTGCGTTTAGGCCAGAAGCCTGGGCCTAGATTTGCTGAGAGACCAACTATTACCTGGACGGAAGCAAGATCCCGGCACCACGCCAGTGCTCCCGGAGTTGAAGAGGCAGCCCAGCTGACAACTGTAGCAGTGGAACGCTCTCATCCAGGATCCTGTGTGCCGTGGAACAGCAGCTCATCAGCGCATCCTGATCCCCGAGGAGAAATGGGGCGGTTCGGCCTGTTGGGTGAGAGAGCACTTGCTCGGCATCTAAATCCCTAGTCATCATAGACACCCTGTTGTGTGATTCCTTTTCTTAACCACTACCTGTGGATTACAATTTAACGTGCACCGACCGGCCGCCACAAAACATTGACTACTTAGAGAGACTGCCGTTAGGGGCGCTCGCGGGGCGGGGCGCTCGCGAGTATAAACTGACTTTGAATTTAGGCGAATGGTACCATTCTTAGGTTCAGAATATCTTACTAATCTACTTTATTGCCGATTCTTGCAAGGGCCCTTGCGAATCAGGTCGAGTTACTGCTGATTGGTTGTGTTGTGTTAAATTTCCATGACTGTTATTTCAGAGTTTCTTACAGTAAACTTACCCCTTCTATTTCCAAGTTTATTCACTGTGTGGAGTATGTTTTCTTTCTTGCTCAAATGAATCGTACCATTTCAGTAAGAAATTTACTGTCATTTGTTATTGCATATTTTGGTTCAGCTATTGTGACTCCAGCCCAGCAGGGGTCACCATACCTCATTACCAAACTTCTGATGTGTCAAGGGAGGGTTCGAGCTATTTAAACAGGGGTGAGTTGAGCCAAAGAGAGTAGATCCCAAATCAATCAGCGGCTCCTTCGGGGGTAGCGCTACATACTGTTTTGTGGAACTGGTTGCTGCACTATTTTTGGGCGTTTTTGGGGCGATACCCTTTGTGGTTCTACTCATCGTTCTATACATGTTACTTCTCAGTGATCTGATTCGCTTCCCCAGTTTGAAGTTTTTGAAACCCTGTTTTTCTTTTACGCACTGGCCTGTCCCCTCCCCCCACTCCACCCTCTATATACCTTACTTTAACTGTCTCTCAAAGTGGGAGCTCGGGGAATCTCTCACGTTCCCGGCGCTTAGTACTTCCCACCCTGTTAGACTGTAGGTAAAATGTTCAACGTAGTATGCAAACAGAGGGTACAGGGGGATATAGACCGGGAAGGGGGGTAGGTCCTATCCTCCTCCGAGTTTTAAAGAGTGTACCAGGGTCCACTAGTTTCCGCTAAGCCTACTGGGTTAGGTGATGTTGTATATTTACGATTGGGTGTCACTGTGCCTGCTAGCAAATGGTTTCCAACCGTGCCCGCTTTAGGACAAACTGAGTATATTACTTCTTTTGTTGCATAACCGGGCTATTTAGACACTCCCGTAGTCCAATTAGGGAGGTGCTAGTCCACTCTCCTTGTATATAAGTGTAGCGGGGGCATTTTTGCTTTTTAATCTTGTGTTAATCTTGTGCAGTATTGTTTCAGGATTAATGCTATAAATTGGTATTTGGCACCATCTAGTGGTTAAAATGTGAAATGGACTTCATTCATTTTTGTTTTTCAAGAGCACAGTGAATTATGCAAATCACTTACCCATGAACACTTGGGGCTGAAGTGCATGCTGGGAAGGGGATAAAAAAAACCCTGTGGTGGCCATCTTAGGTCTCTTGTTCCTGGGACACATGGCCTGCAGCAGAGCTCTGTGTGTGTGTGTCTGTGTTTCACGGAGCTCTGGCCTACATTTTGCTGATCAAACCAGCGACTCTTGGAGGAGGTAACTGAGAACTCCTGGTCGTCTGTGAAAGAGAACAACGCAGCAGTGTGATCAAACCAGCGACTCTTGAAGGAGGTAACCGAGAACGCTTGGTCATCTGTGAAGCAGAACAGCGTGACAGTGTGGTCGCAGCAAACAGACTGAGATCCTGTGGAGCGGAGGCATCCATCTGCCTGGACATCGTGTGGTGAGAGGGCTGATGCCCAGAACTTTGTACTGCTTTTCACACACTTAGACTCAGTGCATAGTATTGCTGTGACCGGTAGTTCCACTGAACAGTTCAGTTCAATAGAGTCACATGTGCATAGGCCTCAAGCCTGAATTGATTGTTTGGTGACTACTGCTGAAGGTGCGTATCTGGGAAGGAGTGCGCAGATACTTTTCATAATTTAAACAACTGTTCCAAGTTGTTCCACATTGCTTATTGATCAGAAAGCCCTTTGGATTACAATCTTTGTTTCACTATACCTAGCAGAAGAAAGAAGATCAGAGAATATACTATATTCTTATTGCAAGGCCTTGCAGTGCTGTTACCACATACTAGAGACTGTAAGGGGGGGGGGGGGGTTGAGTTAATTATACTGTGATATATCATTCTTGCCAAATACTGTGTGCTGCATAGTGGGTTTCATAGTGTCTACATGGTGTGCTGGAAGTGGGAAGGTACCCAGTGCTGAGGTTGTTGCCTGAGCATTAGTCCCACTTGGAGACACTCCTGCTGAAGCAATACAGGAGGCTCTCGGGCGATTGCCACTTATAGCCTCTTGTCTCATTGTTGTATATCAATTGTGATTCCATGTTAACGTTAAAACCTGTTCTAGTAAAGTTACCTTTTGCTTTAACATAATCCAGGGATCCTCAAACTACGGCCCTCCAGCTGTTGCGGAACTACAAATCCCATGAGGCATTGTAAAACTCTGACATTCACAGACATGACTGAGCATGATGGGAATTGTAGTTCCTGAACACCTGGAGGGCCGTAGTTTGAGGACCCATGCCATAATCTGTTGTGAGGCTTGTTAATTCTCCAAGCAGGTGTAACAGTGTATGCCCGGGTGACAACACAGGTAAAGTGAATATAATCTGTTTCTATGTACCTGTCTATTATTGAGCTTTACACCAGCACTGCACCACAGCTGTGTCAAGGGGAGTGAGACCAAATTATTGGGGGGTGTCAAAGCAGAGTACAGGCCCAATCAATTACCAGCGGCTCCTTCGGGGGTAGCGCTACATAAGTTTATAACCGCCAGGTTGGCGACCTTCATGCGTGCCTCGTTTTTTTTTTTCTACACCATCAGTCCATTTAACCTTGCCAATAATCATGCAATTAAATTGCTGCGTGTTTAGTTGTATTGGTATGGTTTCTAGTCTCTGAGCCCATCAAGTTATGTGACAATAGCGAATTAATACTTGCTATTGTCACACTGATTCTCCTCCCAGCCAATCTGGAAGCAGGTCGTGAGACCCGTTTCCCGAAAGAAGTCTTCCTATTGGAGAAGATTGGAGGAGGATGTGAAACATGTTAGCTTTTTTGTCCCCCTATGTCCACTTTCTACCATTGATTGCAGTGTTGCATGAATTTTTGGATGTTATACAGCTTTGGATTTTATCCTTTGTTCATTTTGTTTCAATGAATCGCCTATCAGAGTACGGCAGTCCAGGAACATTTCTTTTTTCCACGGATCAGCGCAGAGTCTGCACCTGTCAGTACTACAGGGTGGGAGCACAGCATAGGTCACAGGGCTTGGAGCAGTACTCTTTTCCATTGTTTTTGTTTATAGTGCAACAAATAAAAAACACAGAGGTGATCAAATAGACATGTGCACAACAAAAAATCAATTGTTTTGTTTAGATTCGTTAATCTAGTTAGTTTCCTTAAAATTTGGTTGATTCGTCCAATATGTATTTGGAATTCGTATTTTGAATTAGTTTTGTCTTTTTTCAAATTTTCTTCAATGAATTTTGAATCAGTCAAATCGAAAATGTTATTTTTTTTTGTTTCGATTCGAATGGCGGCAAAGTGAACAAAGTAAAGAAAGATCTTGATCAAATGATTACAAAGGTGATTTAAAGAGTTATTGGGGGTTATTTACAAAAGGCAAATCTACTTTGCACTACAAGTGCACTTGGAAGTTTTGTCGCTGTAAATCTGAGGGGTAGATCTGAAATGAGGGGAAGCTCTGCTGATTTTATCATCCAATCATGTGCAAGCTAAAATGCTGTTTTTTATTTGCCTTGTATGTCCCCCTCGGATCTACAGCGACTGCACTTTTAAGTTCACTTTTAGTGCAATTTCAAGTGTAGTTTGCACTTGTTGTGCAAAGTGGATTTGCCTTTCGTAAATAACCCCCAATAACTCTTTAAATCACATTTGGCTTAACAAAAACAGCATTATTTCGAAATGATACTCACAATAAACACACGAAGGGCCAGATCCACGTAGGGCGTCGTATTTTTAGGCAGGCGTAGCTCATCGTAGTTACGCTACGCCGCCGCTACTTTGAGAGGCAAGTGCTGTATTCACAAAGCACTTGCCTCTAAAGTTACGGCGGCGTATCGTAAATCTCCCGGCGTAAGGGGGCGGAATTCAAATGATGAACAGGGGGGCGTGTTTTATGTAAAACAAGCTTGATCCCACGTTAAGGGCGCTTTTTTCGTACAGCGCATGCTCAGTATCACGTCGGAATTTCAAATTAAATTACGCCCGCTCAATGCCTAGACGACGTGAACGTAATTTACGCAAAGCCCTATTCGCGAACGTTTTTACGCAAACAACGTAAAATTCTACGACGTCCATACTTAACATTGCGTACGCCTCATAGAGCAGGGGTAACGTTACGCCGAAAAAAGCCTTATGTAAATGACGTAAAAAAAAGCGCCGGGCGGACGTACGTTTGTGGATTGGCGTATCTAGCTAATTTGCATACTCAACGCGGAAATCTACGGAAGCGCCACCTAGCGGCTAGCGTAAATATGCACCTTAGATCCGACGGCGTACTAAGACGTACACCAGTCGGATCGAGCCCTCATTCGGTCGTATCTTGTTTTGTGAATACAAAACAAAGACACGACTGGGGAACTTAGAAATTACGCGGCGTATCAATAGATACGCCGGCGTAATTTCTTTGTGGATCTGGCCCATAGTCTTGATTTCAGAAATATGTTTACAGTTCAAAAGGGAATTCGATGTAAAATTCGATTCAAATTTAAATTCGAGTTTCCTTTCGTTATTCAGAGCATTCGGTAAACACATATATATATCAAATTCTCAGAATGACGAAAAATTTGTTTGAATATTATTTCAGAACAAAACTAACTGTGTGTCTATGATCAAATACCACCAAAAGAAATCTCTATTTGTAAGGGGGAAAAAAAGGCAAACATTTTATTTGGGTACATTTCCGCATAGCCACTCAATTGTCAGTTAAAATAACGCTGTACCATATAGCAAAGAGTTGCCTGGTCAGGGGGGTAAAAAGTAGTTATTATTTTGGGGTGGGTCTGGAGCTCCTAAACAAATATTCTAGCCAATAGAATGAGTTCATGCACTTACACTTTTATTACCTTTCACATTATACAAAATATTAAATACTTTGCTCAAAATTTGCATTCATAAAAATATTGTTTGTTTTGATGTGTAATTATGTGCATTTACAGGCAAATACTGTAAGTGCATAAAAAACTAAAATTACGCACTTACACTTTTAAATGGTATTTGCCTGTAAATGCACATAATTACACATCAATTTTTTTTTTTTTTACACTGGATTCTTTTGCCAGATCCTGGAAGAAAGATCCAACATACACAGGAGTATTTCCAATGTACCCAAATGCATGAAGCTGTAGAAACACCTTCTGTTGGTTTACCTTACAAGGCTGGCTGGCTGCCAAGATTCTGATACAATTAAAACAAATGAGGAAAAAAAAATGAGATTTATAAAAAAATTGAAGTTGAATTACTTCACAGCGCATATAGCTACAGAGGTAAATTAGGGTGTGTTTTAAAGTGCTTGCGCTGAATATTTTAATACCTTTGTCTGCATATTCTGGACATATACTTTAAAGTAAAAATTAAGGAATTGAGTGGGGGTGCGTGTTATTGTTTTGGTGTTAAAAAAACACCAAAAACCAATAAATTCTATAAGACTTGTGGTTCTTGTTTATCCTTCAAGTGCACAATGACAGAAACCCTACCTGTCAAAAGAAAACTCTGTGTAGGCTCTCTCCATGCTCACAAATGGCATAAGAATAAAAAGTTAATTGAATGCATTCTTCAATAAATGTCACAGTGAAAGTGCGATGTCACAAAGATTCCCTAGAACACTTAGCTAGAAGTGAGAGGTAATTGTGGTTGGATATTAGCATTCCATATAACACATATAACAAGTACTAAAGTGGAAATGGCAAACCTTTGACTGTGCAGATTGTAACAAAACGAAGACTAGAACAAATGTCACTGATAAGAAATGTTAGAGGATTAATGTTTTAATAGTTTTGCTGCAATATAGAGTTAGGCCCCGTACACGACTGGATCGTTCTGCTGAAACTGGTCCGACGGACCAGTTTCAGCGGACAGATCCGGTCGTGTGTAGGCCCGACCGGACAATTGTCCAGCGGATCGGACAGTTTCCAGAGGACAAAAATTTCTTAGCATGCTAAGAAATCTGTCCGCTGGAAACCTATCCGTCGGACGTGTTCGACCGACCACCATCCCTCGCATGCGTCGTACTGATTCGACGCATGCGTGGAAGCTTTAAACTTCCAAGGCCGCCCACGTCGCCGCGTCATCGTCGCGGCCACGTCCCCGCGATTGTTTACGCGCGGATTTCTGTCTGATGGTGTGTACAACCATCAGACAGAAATCTCCGGGCGGACATGTCCGCTGGAAACGGTCCGGCGGACCGTTTTCAGCGGACTGTCCGTCTGTGTGTACGAGGCCTAATAGAAAGGCAAAAATGCTTATCTTTCCTGAAAAAAAAAAAAAAAAGCTGCTTCAGTTTCCTTTAACAATGAATTGGCAGAAATTTTAACCATGGATGACTCTGTTAGCCCCATCAGGCCCTGCCGGCAAAAAAGCAGCTGCATCCAATCAAATGCTATCACTGTTCGGGTTTTCAGGCAGCTACTGTATGATCGTTGCAGCCGTCTGAATACAATATCTGGCAGAGGCGATTCATCCATCTATGCTATTTAGATCCGTCACACTGAGGCCTCGTTAGCGCAAAAGCGACGGTCGTTTTTAGCGACGCTTTAGTGCTGTTTAAGCGGCGCTTTTGAATGCTAGCAGAGTGCTTTTAACCCAAAAGAAGGGGTTAAAAAACTCCTGTGTTGCGGCACTTCGGAATCGCTTTTTAGGCGCTTCAGAAGCGCTGTCCATTCATTCCAATGAGCAGGGCGTTTTGGGAGCGCTAAATACAGCGCCAAAGATGCTGCTTGCAGGACTTTCCGGAAACGTCCCGCAAGCACACCGCCCCAGTGTGAAAAGTCACACTGCAATAAATGGGAGGCAGTTATCAAGCGGTTAGAGGGCACTTCCAGCGCTAAAGCGCCTGAAATTTACCCCAGTGTATAAGGGGTCTAAGTGTGCATAGAGGAATCCATTCAGAAGCGATTCAGTTCGCATGCGCCGCGCTTTATAAGTTTTTCATTCATTCATTCATTCATATGTATGGATGACTCAAGTCAGCCGGAGTCATAGGGGTTGATTTACTAAGGCCAGATTCACACCTATGCATTTTTAGTGCATTTTGCAGATTTGCACTGCAGTCTATTTAACACGTTCTGTAGTGTAAATCTGCAAAATGCAAAAAGGACTAAAAACGCATAGATGAGAATCAGGCCTAAGGCTGGGTTCACACTACTACACTACTTTCATCCTACTTTGCTCTGCTACATTGGTCCTACATTTATCCTACATTGGTCCTACATCCATCCTACTTTCATGAACAGGATACTACTTTGGTCCGACTTCAATGATATTCAATGGGCCTGAAGTAGGATCAATGTAGGACCAAAAGTAGTACAGGGAGCATTTTCAAAGTTGGACCGACTTGTGTAGGACACTACAAGACGCTCTCATAGGGAAACATTGAACACAGAGCAAAGTTGGATGAAAGTAGTGTAGTAGTGTGAACCCAGCCTTAGGCTGGGTTCACACTACTACACTACTTTCATCCTACTTTGCTCTGCTACATTGGTCCTACATCCATCCTACTTTCATGAACAGGATACTACTTTGGTCCGACTTCAATGATATTCAATGGGTTGAAGTAGGATCAATGTAGGACCAAAAGTAGTACAGGAAGCATTTTCAAAGTCGGACCGACTTGTGTAGGACCAGTTAAGACAGCTCTCATAGGGAAACATTGATTTTCACACGTCATGCTACATGAGGCTCCCAATGTAGGACCGTTTGTCGGACAAGTGTGAACCCAGCCTCAGCCCAGGTTCACACTGAGCTGAGGGAATGAAGCCACGCGCGAAAGTTCAGCTGAACTCGCACAATTTCGAACCCGCTTGTCAGTCCCGATTTCGGCTGCGATTTCAGAAACATCTGTGCAGGTTTCTGCACAGATGTCAATGTAAATCGCATCCCGAAATCGCAATAAGTAGTACAGAAACAAATTTTTGAAATCGGAGCAACGGCGCAGATGCGGCATCGCACCGATTATCGTACCAATGTGAACCATGGCCAAAACTTGGAAGATGATTGGTTTCTATGCACAGCTGCACCAGATTTTGCACTCTCTGGTTTTAGTAAATCAATCCCAACAATGTCCCAGTCCTCTGCATTATGTGACCGAAGGAAAAAGCTTTTTGCTGTGTGATCAGCACTCAATGGAGCATGGAGTAGAATTTTGTTCACGAAAAATCGTAGCCCTTGTATTTGTCCCCCAAAAATTACAAAAAGCTACACAACAAAACCAAAAACTTTTTTTATATTCAGGGTCTTTAACAGTTCTAGTTATATTTTTACATTTTTTTCAGTGTACGTATATAAAGAAATAGAGTAGTGTGATATTTCTATGGATGGATTACCTCTCAGAGAGATCTCAGTATCACAAAATCTTCCAGAGAGACAGTAGCATTGTTAGGCTGGGTTCACACTACGGTTTTCCCGTCCGTCAGCCGCATACGATTTCAGTATTGAAAACGTACGGGCCCGGACGGGAAAACGTATAGATAGAGAATGCATTGCAAATCGTATGCACTCAGATGCATCCGGGTGCGTACGATTTGCTGGCAAAACGTTTTTTAAACGTCCGCAAAACCGTGTTCAACCACGGTTTTGCGGTTGTTTTTAAAACAGTATGGCAAACGCATACGTTTTCCTTTAACATTAATGTTAATGGAAAACGCACATGTGTGCGGTTCCATACGTTCCCGTCCGTTTCAGCCGCATACGGTTTTCCATATAAATCGTATGCGGCTGACGGACGGGAAAACCGTAGTGTGAACCCAGCCTTATTCTGTTTTTTCCTTCAGGGTCAGAATCTACTCGGCGATTACACAAGTCAGCCCCCGCTGCCCCTACCTCACATTGGAACTTGTTACAAAGTCACATTGGGGTATATTTACTAAACCCGGAGCACTCAGAATCTGGTGCAGCTGTGCATGGTAGCTTCTAAAGTTACAGCGGAACCTCGGATTGCGAGTAAATGAGCATTTCGCAATACGAGCACTGCATTTTAAAATATCCTAACTTGGTTTGCGGGTGTTGTCTTGCAAAACGAGCAGGATTCAGGCCAAAGCGGTGTGCAGATCCGCATTTGACCTGAGGTGGGGGGTGCCGGAGCCGAACAGCGCCGATCGCAGCCATTTCGGCACCATTCGGAAATGCACGGAAAGGCCCGAGGGCAGCTCGGCTGACCTCGGCAAACCTCAGAAAGGCTCAGGAACGCAGTCTTTCCGAGGTCAGCCAAACTGTCCTCGGGCCTTTCACGCCGTTTCAAAGGCTCTCTGACGCCCCCCGCCTCTGGACGCATGCGGTATTGCATACCATTGAAGTCAATGCGGAAAAAATAATTTTCGGTTCCATTGACTTTAATGGGGGAAACTCGCTTTGATATGCGAGTGCTTTGGATTACGAACATTCTCTTGGAACGAATTATGCTTGTAATCCCAGATTCCACTATAGTTTGTTCAATTAAGCTTAGGCAATAAAACCTGGACGCTGATTGGTTTCTATGCAGAGCTGCACCAGATTTTGCTCTTTCCAGTTTTAAGTAAATAAACCCCATTGTATTCTCTGAAGGAAAGAAGACTGAGGAAATGCTTTCCCTGCCTGCAGAAGAGCTCAAGGACATCTTTTTAACGAAAGCAAAATTTTTTATATATATATATATATATATATATATATATATATATATATATATATATATATATATATATATATATATATATATATATATATATATATATATATATATATATATATATATATATATATATATATATTTTTAGGAGTGCACCGAAATGGAAATTTCAGAACCAAAACTAAACCAAAAAAAAATAAAAAATTTAAACCGAAAATGACTTTTTTTTTCCTATTTAAATTTTTTAAATAATGGCACAGTGGCTGCATTTGATGGGCACAGTGGCTGCATGTGATGGGCACAGTGGCGACGTGTGTTGGCACAGTGGCGACGTGTGTTGGCACAGTGAGGCTGCAATTAATGTTTTTTTTGGTAATCAGAGAAGGCAAGCATGACTCAATAACACACAAACGTTTAAAAAAAAAAAACGTTTGTGTGTTATTGAGCCATGCTTGCCTTCTCTGATTACCAAAAAAAAACATCAATTGCAGCCTCACTGTGCCACTGTGAAAAAATGGCAGATAAAAAAAAATGTTATCTGCCATTTCTTCATTAAGGAAGTGCTGGTCACCTCAGTCAGTTAACCCCCCGAATCCAGCCATTTCGTTCTATGATCTAAGTTCTATTTCTAACTTCTTTAACAGGTGCTGCGAGTGCTTACTTTTTTATCAGCACACTGCTTGGTTCCTCCTATGCAGGCAGTGTCACAGGCAGCTCCGACACAGCTCCCTGCCCAGCGCTCCGAGTCCTCCCTCGCCTCTGGCCGTGACGTCACGCGGCTCACGCCACTGGACTACACCAAGAGACTCCCCCATAGTGGGGAGTCAAAAAATAAGGAAATGGAGCTAGGATGACTCCGGTGGAGCGCGATCGGCAGTTGGCACACAACTTGTACAGTGCCACTGCCCCCGCTCTGTACTGGTCTAGCGGCTGCTGTCTGCGTGAGTATAAGAACTGCGCCCCCTCCTAGACCAAATGGTACCGCCCACGGAGGGCGTTCATTATCGGCAATTGTAATGTGTTTCGGGAGGGGCCCAAAATTGCTATTTTCGGCCGATATGTATCGGTGCATCCCTAATTATATACACACACACACACACACACACACACACACACAGACATATTACTAGAAGATAGGGTTGCCATCTGCCTGGGATTCACCTGGACAGTTCGGGTTTTGAATCAGGTGTCCTTCGGAAAGACTCCGTGCCGTGCACCGGGAGGTGCAGGCAGCTGTCTGGGGGCAGGTTTGGCATCACAGGGGGGGGGGGGGGGATTAGGGCGATGATGTCACCAAGAGAAATTTGGACACACCCACAGTTCGTTGCAGCACGCTATGCGCACCACATTACTACTCTCCTTGGGGCACCAAAAGGTGTCCCAGGCTGCTAAAGTGTTCGGCTTGAAGAAAAAAGGTGGCAACCCTACTAGAAGATCCACTTTTATAAACATACTGCCTAGCCCTGACATGCTAACTGAACAATACCGAGCTATGAGGTCATCCCTGGGCCTTACCCTCCTGGAAGCATGCACCCAGTGTTATATTAACAGTACGACACATAGCAACAGAGTTCTGCTTAGAAAAAGATTACATGAAGCTTATACCAGCTATATTAAGAAAAGAATACACACAATTTATTACAACATACAGCTGGATTAAGGAGCTTTTTTTGTGTGCGTCTGAAGATCAGCTTTAATCTAGCTTTAAAGTGAACTATTCAAAAACCTAAGCACCTCACTCTGAGCATACAACTAAAAATGTATAATCAGGGGAAACCTTCCGTGTGAATTGAAATGTCTAAACCAACAGCCCATCCGGAGATACGGACAGTCGACAGGAAAGCCTTGATGTTTACAGCGAACGTCAAACTTGGGTCCACCCCATCCCCATCATTCAGATTCCTGATCTTTTAACCACTTCAGTGCCAAAAGATTTCCCCCCCCTTCCTGACCAGAGCACTTTTTACAATTTGCAACTTCGTCTTTTTAATTGACATTTGTGCAACGCTGTTTCCAGACAAAATTTGTGTCCTTTTTTTCCCCACAAATAGAGCTTTCTTTTGGTGGTATTTGATCATCTCTGCGGTTTTTATTTTTAGCGCTATAAACAAAAGAACAGTGACAATTTTGAAAAAAAAAAACACAATGTATTTTACTTTTTGCTATAATAAATAACCCACATTTAAAAAGGAAAAAAAAATAAAAATGTCCTCAGTTTAGGCCAGTGTTTCTCAATTCCAGTCCTCAGGCCCCCCCAACAGGTCAGGTTTTCAGGATTTCCATTATTTTGCACAGGTGATTTGATCAGTTTCACTGCCTTAGTAATCACCACAGCCTTTTCATCTGAGGGAAAACCTGACCTGTTGGGGGGGCCTGAGGACTGGAATTGAGAAACACTGGTTTAGGCCAAAACATGTTCTTCTACATATTTTTGGTAAAACATTTTTTTTTAGTTGCAATAAGTGTATATTGATTGGTTTGCACAAAAGTTATAGCGTCTACAAAACAGGTGATAGATATATGGAATTTTTTCATTTTTTTTTTTTTACTACTAATGGCGGTGATCTGCGATTTTTATCTGGACTGCGACATTATGGCGGACACATCGGACACCTTTGACACATTTTTGGGACCATTGTCATTTATACAGTAATCAGTGCTATAAAAATGCAACGATTACTGTAAACATTTCACTGGCAGGGAAGACCGCTCAATTGTCAGTTAAAGCGACGCAGTGCCAAATCGCAAAAAGTGGCCTGGTCTTTGACCAGCGAAATGGTCCGGGGCTGAAGTGGTTAACATGCGTTGAGTTACCCCTTGCATAAAAAAATAACTTAAAAAAATGTAGGATTCCCTTACTTCCAAAGACCAGCCAGAGCCCTTCAGCACATCTGCTTGAGTTCAATTGGCCGCAGAGTGGCGTGATGTGGTGTCACTCCATGCTGTGCTGAAAAAATGACTGCATGCCATACTTTTTTTAATGCATGCCACTGCAGACTGGGTGGTGTGAACTGTCATGATAGTGATATGAACAAGGCTTGTACTGGGCAAGGCTACCCAGAGCAGTTCCAGTCAACTTGTGGGCCTTAGACCATTAAATGTAAGCAAAGTTCAGAAAAGTCTCTCTTAAGATCCTAAGCGGCAACCCACCCACACCACCTTTGTAGATCATATAACTCATTCATAAATATAAGTAAAGCATTATCATGGCTCATACACCAAGGTATGGACACAGATCTACTCACCAGATGCTGTTTAGAGCTGTCGTTGTAGCCATTCTAGGTGTGCTTCTGTTTAATCCAGTATTCAGGGTCAAGAGAGCAGATCCAATATAAGATTCCCAAGTCTCCAGCGCTCTTCATGGTACCACTCTTGTCCAGTTTACTCCAAAACCAGGTGCAACAGCCAGCAGCTCTAAGATCAGCAAAGGCTAATGATCTTCCTCTCTTCACCTGTACTACCATGTGCAGGTAACCACACCTCTCTGATAATGAAACATGGGGCTAGCCAAATCACATAGTATTGATGGAGTAAAAACAATTGTTTTCCAAAGTCTAAATGACAGCATAAAATCTGTATGCATTTCATAAAAATAAAATATACATATCAAAATTTTCCTATAGTACTCCAAGGTTTCCCTTTTATTTTTTTGTCTCCCCTTTATTGTAAAAGACAGTGTAAACAAGCAAGAAGTGTGCACTAAACTTTAATTAGTGGTTAAATAAATACATACAGTTAATCATATAGTCAGTTCAATACATACAATATACCAAAATACATGAATCTCATTAGAGTCCATCAGTGTTGCCAACCTACCAGATTGAAATTTACTGGCACTTGACTGGCATTTCACAAAAGTTACTAAATTACATTTTTGGTGCAAATTTCAGTATTTAGGCTACAAACAAGTACACTAGGCAAATAGCAATGTGATTTAAGGTAGATATTAAAGGTAAAAAAACATATTTTTGTTATTTTCAATATAATAAGGGCAAATTATTTAGTCACATCACCCCCCTGCCTCCATCCCCCTCTGCCACCAACACCTAGGGTTGCCACCTCATCCCTTTAAAACAGAACACATATGAATTACACAGGTTCTGAGGCTAATTTAATGCAGGTAAGGCACCAGATGAGTCTAATTACCACCTTAATTAGCCACAGAACCTGTGTAATTAATATGTGTTCTGTTTTAAAGGGATGAGGTGGCAACCCTACCAACATCCCCTGCCTTCACCCACCTCTGCGGTGCCACGATCTCCCCCTGCCTCCAATCTCCCTCTGCCTCCAATCTCCCCCTGCCTCCATCCCCCTCTGCGGTGGCACCAACAACCCCTGTCTCCATCCCCCACCCTCTGCGGTGCCACCACCCCCCTCTGCGGTGCCACCAACACCCCCTGCCTCCAATCACCCCCTGCCACCAACACCCCCCGCCTCCATTGCCCCCTGCCTCCAATCTCCCCCTGCCTCCATCCCCCTCTGTGGTGCCACCGCAGCCACCATCACCCCCTGCCTCCAATCACCCCCTGCCTCCAATCTACATGCGCAGTTCCAAGCCAAACCGATCTCGGCTATTTTTACTGGCACATTCCCGCAACCACGGACATTTACGAACGGGGGAAAAAAGTGCCCGTTTTTATGAACTGTCTGTAAAAATACGGGCGGTTGGCAACACTGGAGTCCATACGGTGGGTATTCTTGGTCCTCAAAATGAAAACAGGACATTTAGAAGATTGAGTCGTGCCCCATAAACTAAAATGAGAGAGTCAAAAAATGGAAGTCCACACAATGATTATTAAAAGTCCGCCTGGTAAAAACAGGACTTTGAACAGTAAAAGATTAATAATTAAAAAAAGAAGACAAAATTCAGGCTCACCATTAGAGGCGCCCGGGCGAGCTCAATCTGGCCAATCAGAAGCAGGTGTGAGACCCGTTTTCGGATTGGCTGAAAAGAGAAGACTCCCGATTGGCTGCCAAGGAGGAGGGAGGAAACGGAAGCAGCCGCTACCTTCACTGTGATGACCCGTGGAGAGCAGGAGGACGGGAGGCCGCCGCCGCCGCTGAGCAGGGGAAGCCGCCGTTGATGGGGTAAGTGCCACCGACTGGGGTGGGGATTCATACGGTTTGCTGCCCCCCCAAAACAAAAAAAAATTCCATGGCCACCACTGCTCACCAAACATACAGTATATGCCCCCCTAATTAAAGAGAAGTCATAAAGACATGTTTACCCACTAGCCGACCAGCCACCGTATAAGTTATACGGCGGCAGGTCGGCTCGGCTGCGCTAGATCACGTAGCTATACGTCATCTCGCGATTCAGCCAATAGGGGCGCGTGCGCGCCGCCCGCTTGCCGACGCGCGTGCCCGGCGGGCGCGATCACCACCGGGCACCCACGATCGCTCATTACAGAGCGAGAACCGGGAACTGTGTGTGTAAACACACAGCTCCCGGTCCTGTCAGGGGGAGAAATGCCTGTACGTCTGTTCATACAATGTATGAACAGCGATCAGTCATTTCCCCAAGTCAGTCCCCTCCCCCCTTCAGTTAGAACACACACAGGGAACATAATTAACCCCTTCCTCGCCCCCTAGTGTTAACCCCTTCCCTGCCAGTGGCAATTTTATAGTAATCAATGCATTTTTATAGCACTGATCGCTATAAAATTGCCAATGGTCCCAAAAATGTGTCAAAAGTGTCTGATGTGTCCGCCATAATGTCGCAGTACCGATTAAAATCGCTGATCGCCGCCATTACTAGTAAAAAAAAAAATATTAATAAAAATGTCATAAAACTATCCCTTATTTTGTAGACGCTATAACTTTTGCACAAACCAATCAATAAACGCTTATTGCGATTTTTTGTTACGGAAAATATGTAGAAGAATACGTATCCTAAACTGAGGAAAAAATGTTTTTTTATATATATTTTGGGGATATTTATTATAGCAAAAAGTACAAAATATTCTTTTTTTTTTCAAAATTGCCACTCTATTTTTGTTTATAGCGCAAAAAAAAAACCCGCAGAGGTGATCAAATACCACCAAAAGAAAGCTCTATTTGTGGGGAAAAAAGGACGCCAATTGTGTTTGGGAGCCACGTCGCACGACCGTGCAATTGTCAGTTAAAGCGACGCAGTGCCGAATCGCAAAAAGTGGCCCTGTCATTGGCCAGCAATATGGTCCGGGGCTGAAGCTGTTAATGGCAATGGCATCAATTATGTCTCTTCCCACTCCTCCACAGCATCATCTGGCACCCGTTGTAGTCCAGATTATCTCCTTCGGTCATCAACCACATGTACTCAAAAAGAAGAATAAAAAAAGAGGGGGCGTGGTCACCCATTTCCGTCAGCGAGTGGCTCCACCCTAAGCTAGATAACAGCTGTCAAAGCGAGAAGAAGCGCCACGCGGTAGGAGCCTCCCATGGAGGCGGAACTGTTGCAGCTTTTTTTTTTTCGGTCGTCGAGCGACGTGAATTTACATCGCTGGACATTTTTTTTTTTTAATAAAGGATTTGTCCCAAGCTGTCTTTTTTACAATTTTACAATTTTTGACACTTTTTTTGTGAAATGGTACAATGTACCCTTTACCAATTCACATGGGGGGCCAGGATCTGGGGGTCCCCTTGTTAAAGGGGGCTTTCCAGATTCCGATAAGCCCCCCGCCCGCAGACCCCCACAATCACTGGAATTTTGGGGGGACCCCTAGGGCATTTTTTATTTGGCACAGGGTTCCCCTTCAGGTCTGGTATGTATTTTGGGGGGACCCCCATGCAATTTTTTTTAATTTTTGATTCGGGGGGTTCATACCAGACCCGAAGGGCCTGGGGAACCCATGCAGTTTTTTTCAATTAGTTTTATGTATATTGCCGAGACCCGACAATTCATTACAGCCACAATCAGTTTAAAATTACTTTTTTTTTATGACAATAACTTGCATATAAGACTTTAAAATTAGCACTTTTGGTTTTTCATGTTAGTGTCCCATAGACTTTAACGGGGTTCCGCGGCTTTGGAATTTGCCCCCAACTGATTCTATTAGAATTTTGAAAATTATTATATTATTTCTATTCTATTGTTTTTTTAATTCTACTCTTTTCTATTCTATTATTTTCTCAAATTTCAGAAGATGGTTATATTCTTTCTATTTTATTCAATTTTTTTATTCTATTCCATTTGTTCCTATTCTATTAAATTCTGTTCTTTTATTCTCTATTTTTATTTGTTCCGTTTTACTCTATTATATTATATTCTTTTATTTTCTGTTATTTTTTTCTATTCTATCATTTTTTTCTCTTTTCTATTCATTTATTTTCTAATCTATTTTACTTTCTTTGATTAGAGAAGAATAGGATAATTTGAATACGAATAAACAAAACGAATTCCAAAAATGAATTACACAGATTACACGAATTTAAAGCGGAGTTCCACCCAATTTTTCTACTTTACATTAACAGCATTTACGCAATACAGTCGTTCTACAATGGGGAAAAAAAAATTCTCCTAAGGGTTCTCTGGTTAGGAGGCTTTTCAGTGGTCTTTTCGGTTTCTGCCACCCGCGGATAAGGCCCGTCATATCTGGACGGCGCACTGTCTCCTGGGAGCTATGTGTCCTTATTCCCAGGAGTCAGTGTGGATGGCCGCCGCTTGTTCTCGCGAGATGAGTGTTTTCGTTTATCTTTGTTACCATCACAACAGGGCGGGCACTTCCGACGCCCGTTGTGATGGCAACATCGGGGGTTTACGGCGCTGCGCAGGAACGGGAAAGCTGGTAGTTCAGCAGCACCATATCCCGGAAATGTATGCTTGTGGGCTTCACATGCCCACAAGCAAGATGAAAACGCCCAGAAAGAAATTTTATAAGTTTGTTTTTTAGATGAAACCAGACATCAGGGGATGAATTTGAAATATTATAGACTTAAGAATTGTTTTAAAAAAAAAAAATTATATATATATATATATATATATATATATATATTGTCGTTGGAACTCCGTTTTAACTAAACAAATTTATGTAAATAACGAATTTGTCACGTACCTTACCAGTGGCCGAAGTGCTGGGAGGGCTTCCCTTGTGACTAAGTGCAGAGCGCCCCCTGAAGGTGGCACAGGGAGTGTTATACCCAAAGAGGCAGAAGTTGCCAGCTGCGACAAAGTTGAGGTGATGCTGCAAATCATCTGGTGAGCAGGGTAGACTGTCAGGCAGGGGTACCCCAGAAGTACCAGATGAGGCTGTGCAGCAGGGAGAACCAGAGGCAGAGTCACAAGCCAAGCCGGAAGTCATACACAGGTTAGCAAGCAGAGGTAAAGTCACTGGAACAGGTCAAGGGACAAGCTGGGGTCATACACTAGATCAGCAGACAGGAACAGGATACAGGAACAAGCCGAGGATCAAGCCAGGGTCATACACAGAGATGACTGGTCAGGCAATCCGGGTCGATAACGGTAATTCAAGGTAGCAGAAGCAGGAACTCAGGAACACACACAGGAAGGTTGAAGATCATGCAGCAGTTGGTGACTGCTGCAGCAGGCTTTAAATAGGGCACCGGGCGCCAAGAGTCACTCATGTATTGCGTGCGCTATGGCGCACGCGCAATGGAGAACGTAGATTCCTCACTATTGTTGCCCATGAGCGCGCACGCATGTGTTTTGCGCTTGTTAATCCGTGATTCTGCTGAACATGGTGTGAGGGGTTAGCTCGGTAGCGGGGTGTGTGACCCCTTGGATGGGTTCACCACACACTGAATTTATACAGACTGGCAGTCGAAGACGGTTGAAAACAAAGTTTTTGGTTTATTTTCCATCTTGCTGGAAAACAATTGCAAGCATCCAAACAGCATAAACATAATTAAACTAAATATAAAATAAATCCTAGCCACTCTGGGCATCTACCTTCCACGCAGGAATCTAAGGAGTCTGGCTCAGCCTAGCGCTGGGTAGACAATGCTGGTTATACAGCACAAACAGTAGTCTTTTGATATTTATAACACAGGAAAAAGTCGATGGTCTCCTCACCTCATCAGTAGACTTTCTGTCACTGCTCTCCTACTCACACAGCCTTAGGAGTGATGCAGCAACCAAGTGGTAACCCTCTGGCTACTTATAAAGGCCTTGATTGCTTCATTCTGAATAGCCGACGCCCGATAACAATCTGTGTATCGTCTAAACAAGGCAGAAATATATATCCCATCAGTGACAACACCCACAGATTTACCTGACTTCCTGTCACAATGGATAGACCTGCCAGTCCTTCTGCGGATAGTTCCCTGACAGAATTGAAACAAAACAAAACTAAAAAAAAATATTTCATTCTGCACATGTCTAGCTTGGAGGATGTAGGTTGAATAATGTTGACTGTTATATATGGAGGAGCCATACAACCATTGCTAGAGGAGTGAACCTTCTGTAGGGCCAAAATCTGAGAACTACAGTAAAAAAATAAAAAATAAATAAAGTGCTGGGCTTGTTTTTTTTTTTCTAAAGAAAAAGTTCTGCTTTAAGCAATGCTCACTGAAATCCAGAACTATTACCAGTACAGATGAATGATAGCAGCTTTAGTCTGCTTCTTCCGAGAACGTAACATTACAGCAGCCTGGAAGCATTACAGTTAGAATATATGAAACATTATTTTTCTTTTCATACTTCAGCAAAGGACATTTTTCTTTTCCTTTTTCATACACTTCTTAATTATATAGTGTGAGCTCCAAGTTCACCACTGAGCTGATTTGTGCATTTTCCTCGCAATTGTTTGAATGTTTAGGCCCCATTTAGCCTGCTGTCAGCTATCCTAAGAGATATTCTCCCCTAATGTAAGATCATCCATTATTTCGGCTGGCACCTTGCAGGCTTTAGAGAAAGAAAGATCTCAAAATCTTTTCACAGCATGTTACCCCCAAGAACAAATTACCTTATGTAGCAAGTGATTTGAGTAAAATTGATTGGATTGTGCCAAAACACAAAAGGCATGTTTTGAAGCAATTTTTTTCTTCTTTTTTTTTTAACTGTGTTTGCAGTTCTTTGTATTGGCGTAGAAGGATTTGTGCAAAAAAATTAAAGAATGGTAAAAGGTAGACAGCTCTATAAATGAGCAGTTTAAGGTAGCAAGTGACACACTTAACCCCTTGATCGCCCCCTAGAGTTTAACCCCTTTCCTGCCAGTGTCATTTAACCGCTTAAGGACCACCTCCTGCACATATACGCCGGCAGAATGGCACGGCTGGGCACAAGCACGTACAGGTACGTCCCCTTTAAGTGCCCAGCCGTGGGTCGCGGGTACCCGCCCGCGACCTGGTCCGAAGCTCCTTGACCGCGTGACCCGCGGACCCGATCGTCGCTGGAGTCCCGCGATCGGTCCCCGGAGCTGAAGAACGGGGAGAGCTGTGTGTAAACACAGCTTCACCGTTCTTCACTGTGGCGCCGACATCAATCGTGTGTTCCCTTATATAGGGAACCACAATCAATGATGTCACACCTACAGCCACACACCCCTACAGTTAGAAACACAGATGAGGTCATACATAACTCCTTCAGCGCCCCCTTGTGGTTAACTACCAAACTGCAATTGTCATTTTCACAGTAAACAATGCATTTTAAATGCACTTTTTGCTGAGAAAATGACAATGGTCCCAAAAATGTGTCAAAATTGTCCGAAGTGTCCGCCATAATGTCGCAGTCACACAAAAAAACGCTGATCGCCATTAGTAGTAAAAAAAATATATAAAAATGCAATAAAACTATCCCCTATTTTGTAAACGCTATACATTTTGCGCAAACCAACCGATAAACGCTTATTGCGATTTTTTTTACCAAAAATAGTTAGAAGAATACGTATCGGCCTAAACTGAGAAAAAAATAATTTTTTGGGGGATATTTATAATAGCAAAAAGTAAAAAATATAGTTTTTTTTTTCAAAATTGTCGCTCTATTTTTGTTTATAGCACAAAAAAAAAAAACGCAGAGGTGATCAAATACCACCAAAAGAAAGCTCTATTTGTGGGGAAAAATGGACGCCAATTTTGTTTGCGAGCCACGTTGCACGACCGTGCAATTGTCAGTTAAAGCGACGCAGTGCCGAATCGCAAAAACTGTCCGGGTCCTTTAGCTGCCTAAATGTCCGGGTCTTAAGTGGTTATACAGTAATCCGTGGCTATTTATAACACTGATTGCTGTATAAATGACAGTCCCAAAATAGTGTCAAAAGGGTCCGATGTGTCCACCATAATGTCGCAGTCCCAATAAAAATTGCAGATCGCTGCCATTACTAATAAAAAAATAAATTATAATAAAAATGCCATAGAAACTACCTCCTATTTTGCAGACGCTAAAACTTTTGTGTAAACCAATCAATATACACTTATTGCGATTTTTTTTTTACCAAAAGTATGTAAAAGAATACACATCAGCCTAAACTGAGGAAAAAATGTGTTTTTAATATTTTTGGGGGTATATTTATTATAGCAAAAAGATAAAAATATTGCTTTTTTTTTTCAAAATTGTCGCTCCCTTTTTGTTTATAGCGCAAAAAAAATGCAGAGGTGATCAACTACCACCAAAAGAAAGCTCTATTTGTGGGGAAAAAAGGACGTCAATTTTGTTTGGGTGCCACGTCGCACGACCGCGCAATTGTCAGCTAAAGCGATGCAGTGCCGAATCTCAAAAAGTGGCCCGGTCATTTGGCAGCCAAATTCTTCCGGGGCTGAAGTGGTTAAAAAGACCCTATCCCCACTATACAGTATTTTAAATGACCAGAATTTGTAGGGTATTCATACATTGATTATAGAACACAGCTCATTTAGAACAAATGAAGGAATACCGACAGGTTGTAAAGAACATGCCAGGTAAAATTTGACATCCAAGAAAATCATTTTTGTAGCCAGTTCCAAATAAGACATTGGGCTAGATTCAGAAAGCCCGCCGTAAGTTTGTGCGGGCGTAGTGTATCTCAGATATGCTACGCCGCCGTAACTTAGTGAGGCTGGGGCTGGATTCACAAAGAACCTGCGCCCTAAGTTACGGCGGCATAGCGTACATCTGTCGGCGTAAGCGCGCCAAATTCAAATTGTCAAGAGGTGGGCGTGTTTTATGTAAGTAAAACATGACCCCACGTAAATGACGTTTCTCACGAACGGCGAATGCGCCGGCCGTGAACGTATGCCAGTGCGCATGCTCCTAATCACGTCACAAATAGTCAATGCTTTCGACGTGAACGTAATTTACGCAAAGCCCTATTCGCGAACGACTTACGCGAACAACGTAAAAATTTCAAATTTCGACGCGGGAACGATGTCCATACTTAACATTGGCTATGCCTCATATAGCATTAGTAACGTTACGCGGGAAAAAGCCTTACGCAAACGACGTAAAAAAATCCGCCGGGCGCACGTACGTTTCTGAATTGCCGTATCCAGCTCATTTGCATATTCTACACTAAAATCGACGGCAGCGCCACCTAGCGGCCAGCGTAAATATGCACCCTAAGATACAACGGCGTATAAGACTTACGCCAGTCGGATCTTAGCCTAATTTCGGCGTATCTTGCTTTCTGAATACAGAAAGAAGATACGCCGGCGCAGCTTTGAATTTACGTGGCGTATCAATAGATACGCCGGTGTAAATTCTTTCTGAATCTACCCCATTGTTTTATTTTTCTGTCTCAGCAAAAAAAAAAAAAAACATACATTATTATCTACGTTTGCAATATTATTCTTCCGCTATTTGAAGCATCACCATGGCTTATCTGTTTTAATCAGGGGAATGGAAGACATTGTAGATGAAATCCTGTTACTGAAAGGAGAAGTGATGCCTGTCACACAATAATGTAGAGTTCTCGTTGTGTAGTGCTGACACCATATCTTGTACATTTCACATAGTCTGGTAAAAATATGATACTGCAAGTATGTTTTCCTAGCAAAGAATATGCACTGTCTATCTAAACTGAATAGCAAAAATGTTCTTGCCGAGAAAGAGAAAGATGGAGAGACAAATGATTAAAGATGGATGAACCAGTCAGAATGTTTATCAAATTGGCCCAGTTTGCTTTACATTTTCAAAAAACACCAGTTCATTCTAGCACCTTGCTTTCTTTTTTTATAATCACTTTTTTTTTTCCTTTATTATAACAAATCTGATTTTCCAATCAAAGTAAAATAGAAACAATAAACAGAGACAGACAAAAACAATGCACACAATTTCCCCCTATAAAATCTTTTTAACATATACCGTATTTATCGGCGTATACCGCGCACTTTTTTTCCCCTGAAAATCAGGGCAAAATCTTGGGTGAGCGGTATACGCCGATACCCGCTTTCCCGTGCCAAGTTTGAATACTGCGCCGGCATATACCGAGCGCAGTACACTCGTGTATCGTCGGCCAGTCTCGGCTCCTCTCGCGCTGATGTCCTGGACGTACAGGACGTCAACGCGAGAGTTGCCGAGCCTGCCCGACGATACACGAGTGTACTGCGCTCGGTATATGTCGGCGCAGTATTCAAACTCGGCGCGGGAAACGAGCGGGGAGGACGCCGCAGAAGGACGCCGGACCCGACGAAGAGGACACCCGAAGCCGCAGACGGACGCCGGACCCGACGAGGCTGCCGATGGATGCCGCGCAAGACACCAAAACTGTAAGTACAAAAAATCTTTTTTTCCACAGGAATTGGGGCAACTTTAGGGGTGCGCGCTATACGCGGGAGCGCGCTATACCCCGATAAATACGGTAACCCTCGTTCCCCTTTCCCCTTGGATTGCTCTGGATCTGTGCTCCTGTTTTACCCTTTTCATGCTATGGGGTCTCTTGGGGGGGGAAGGGGCGAGCAGGAGTGTCAGGACACCCACTAACACTGCAAAGTAGAGAGTGTCCTGACACTCCTGCTTGCCCCCTCAAGAGGCTTTCTCCACACCAGGGAGAAAGCCTCACATTACGGTGTGTAGTTACAGACAGAAAAACAAGAAGTGTGTATTTCTCAGAAGAAATAAGGACATTTAAAAGCAAAATTGAAGGATGAAGTAAGTGAAGGAGGACTGCACTAAGGTAAAGGAAGTTATTTAGGGGGAAAAAATTACCTTTACAACCCCTTTAACTGATAATTGCGTGGTCGTGCGGCGCTGTACCCAAACATTTAAAGAGATGGGCATTTTGAGATTTTGGATAGATCTGGGCTTTAAATAATCTTGGAATAGAGAATTAGAAATACACATCTGTGAGTGTTTTTTAGTTTTCACACCGACTGCCATTTAGACAAATTAGTCATAGAGTTCTCAATTTGTCAAGTTAACTGATGTTCCTAAACTTAGTCTGAGCATCTTAGCTTCAGAAAACCTTGGTTAGAAAAGGATAGCAGACAATGCAAATAAATCCTTTATGTTCCATTAGCCAACTGGGTTTTGTGGACCCTTCAAGTCTTTGACACCACCGGAGAAGCATTTTGTCATATCAATTTTTAATAAAAGCATCTTATAGCGGCTTTAGAAAATGCAGTAAAAGAAAAGAGCAAAGAATGGGTGTTTGTATAATGTTAGGAGAGGCTGAGCAGTCAATCATTGAGCATTGCCTCTGTCCGTGGTGCTGACTATAGTATTGAAACTTGCCATGCTGCAGAGATTTATTACAAGTGTTTCTAGTACCAAAAAGCAATCAGTCACTGGACAGGCTGTACAGTTTAGATCATGCAAGTGGTGCTAATGTGTTCAATTCATTGACTGAATAACCATAAAGATAATTAAAGAAATTTAAAATATCTTGTTTTAATGATTGTTGTCTAACAGCTCAGTGATTTTTTATTTTATTTTGCAATATATTGCCTGCAGAGGATCAGGGGAAAGGCCTCTTACTCTTCTGTCTCGCTTTCCTTGTCGTCTGCTATCTCCCCTCCCTTTCTTATCTACAGGGGCCTTTCTAGGTCTTAAAGACTAAGGCCCGGATTCACGTAGAAAGGCGTATCTTTGTGAGGGGCGTAACGTATCCTATTTAAGTTACGCCTCCGCAACTTTGACAGGCAAGTGCCGTATTCTCAAACCAAAGTTGCGGCGGCGTAGCGTAAATAGGCCGGCGTAAGCCCGCCTAATTCAAATGTGGTAGATGTGGGCGTGTGTTATGTAAATTTACTGTGACCCCACGTAAATGACGCTTTTTACGAACGGCGCATGCACCGTCCGTAAAAGTATCCCAGTGCGCATGCTCCAAATTAACCCGCAAGAAGCCAATGCTTTCGACGTGAACGTAAATGACGCCCAGCCCTATTCGCGAACGACTTACGCAAATGACGTAAAATTTGCAAAATTCGACGCGGGAACGACGTCCATACTTAACATTGGTACGCCGCATCTATGCCTCATATAGCAGGGGTAACTTTACGCCGGGAAAAGCCTAACGTAAACGGTGTATCTGTACTACGCCGGCCGGGCGTACGTTCGTGAATTTGCGTATCTAGCTGATTTACATATTTCTAGGCGTAAATCAGCTTACATATGCAGTTAAGATACGACGGCGTAAGAGACTTGCGCGGGTCGGATCTAATACAAATCTATGCGTAACTGATTCTAAGAATCAGGCGCATAAATACGACGGCGTATCTGGAGATACGCCGTCGTATCTCCTTTGAGAATCTGGCCCTAAGAGCATCTCTGGACAAAGGGTTGTTAGGATACCATGATCTAATACCCACACATGTCACCGCGCTTTGCTAGAGCATTTTTTTAAAACGATGGTGTGTGGGCAACGTCGTTTTAATGATGACGTTTTTTTACATGCCGAAAAATGATCGTGTTTACGCGCCATGAGACTAATATCTTTTTAACTGAGCAAAAATGAATTGGTCTAAAAACTGTAATGTTACATTATGATGGCATAATAAATAAAAGATGAATTGAAAAGTAGATAAACTATACAATGTTGAAAAACTGTATAAGACCTAGAATGTGTCATCTCCATATCTTAACTGAAACCCTGGGGAACTAAGTACAGTAGAAGTCCTGGGGTTTCACTTATGCTGTATTCTCTTTCACTCTCCTTTACTCCTTCTCTTACTTTGATCTCTCTTCTCTCTCTCTTGTTCTTTTTACCCCAATTCCTCTCACTCTCTCCTTTTTTTTTTACTCTTGCTCTCCTTCTGTGATCTCTTTTCCTTAAAGTGAAACTATACTCACCTCCATTCCAGTGCTGTGGTGTCCTGTAGCTCTCTTACTTCAGTTCAGGCATTCCAGTGGATCATCTCTACTCATCTGTGCCAACTTACAGCAGATCCTACAGGTGCACCTAACTTACTGCACTCTCGCGACCACTGTTGCAACCCCAGTGGTCCCCGAGCCAGGGCTGTAAGAGAGGTTTCCTTCCACTATCAGGCTCTGATAAAAGGTACGTGACAGTAACCAAGAGAACAAAAACTTTTGCTGTGTAGGAGACTGGGTTTAGTATTAAAGTTGGCCATTCCTCCACCTAGAACAGAGGGGATTCCCTTCCTGGGAAATTAACCACTAATCAAAGTAATTAGGAGCAGAGGAACTTCTGCAACCAGCACATGACCTTATGCATAAGTCTATAGATACACATCAGTATAGAAATAATACAAGCTTTAAATGAGAAATGAAAAAATAATAGATTCATATTGGTACATACATCCAATGTACAAACAAGTATTATCGCCAAAAGTTCCAATGTGTACAGGTGGAATAGTGCACATATACCCAGGTATATATAGTTAATAATAGCGATGCCTCCAGATAAATGTTGCAGCAAAGTTTTGTTGCAGGGGCACCCAAGGATGATCACAATGCGATATTCGTCTTGGTTTTGGAGACCTGAAGACAAGATCTGCGGTGATGAAGAGAACATTTAGCCTTTGTCCAACTGGCCTGGAACGCAGATTTTCACCAGCAGAAATGTGGCACTGAAACACTGGAAGCCTATCTACTCTGAGCTTAGTCCCTAATAGTGTCTAATCTGTCATGCAGCCAGACCTCTAACTACAAGAAGTGGTCATCGGATGCCTAACTTGGCTCTAGCTTATACTGGTTATTGAGCTGTAAACTAAAACTAGCTATACACTCCCACCCTAGAATGGGCCAGGGTTAACTACAGTAGACTAACAGGAGCTGCATATAAAATTGCAATAAAAAGCAAGAAGACCATTACACACACTACTTGGTTATCTGGTATAGTACATGTGAGATTTTGTCAGTTGATGTTGGGTTAGATAGGGATAGCTGACACTGAAGGAAGAGATTGTTATGCTTTACCGTGCTCTACAATTCTCTAATGTGCTACTGTATAAACAGTGCTGTGTTTTGCTATATTACTGTATACTGTAGTGTGGTGGGCTACCACGGTGTGTTCTTAGTGCTTTCACGCAACAGTACTTTTTTGGACTATATTTTTGTGTTTGTTGGCAACAACCTCTGTGGTTTAGCAGCTGTCACCCCCCTCCCCTTGGAATCTTGTTTTTGGTGTGTTATTCATTTTTTTTGTTTTTCACTTTTTTTTATTTTAAGTGCCTGGTATGCTCCTGGAGGGGAACCCATGCCGTTTTGTTATATAAAATTTGGCGTGGAGTTCCCCCTCATGATTCATACCAAACACAGTGCCTGGAATTAGCGGGAATCCAAGTCGGATCCCCGTCGATTCTTTCTCGCGCTCGCTGTAATGTGTTTTTCCTATTGCAGCCATCACGAGATGTACAGTACCCTGTCGCTGAGAACCAGGGATCTGACAACAGTAGTGACAATGAAAAATTATAAAATAGTTACTGAAGAGAAAGCTGCTCTAGGTGAGCACATTAGCCACCCATCCACAGCATAACCAGGGTTTTGGTAAATGTACTAGCGCAGCTCATCTGCAGATGCACAATCAAAAGAAATCCAGAGCAGCACTTCACCTTTATTGATCCGTCATGCAAAAAACATCACAGGCAGCGTGGGGTACAGTAAAAGGTGGTGCGTGTCGCGCTGTGACTAGCACTTATTCATACTCTCATGAGGTTATGAGTAATTGCTAGTCATAGTGCGAAAAACGTCAACTTTCACTGTACCCCACACCGTCTGTGATGTATTTTGCTTTAGGATCAGTAAAGGTGAAGTGTTTCAGCGAATTGCGGATTTCTATTTAAATAGTTAGGCCATTTTCACTCAAGTTTTCCAGTCAGGACCTATCAGTTTTTCATGGCTTCATGGTAGTATATGGGTAGGCGGATGTAAATGGATGTGCATCTGTTTACATCCGCTTACCTCCGAGTGCACCAAAATCTGGAAAAAAATGTGAAAAAGGTCCCTTTTTCCCTAAACATGATAAATCAGAGGTGGTTTAATGTAAATGGTTCCAAGCCCACCAATTTGAGAGTAGCCTGACTGGGTATCCAGTCTTTCTAATTTTGACAAAATGTTTGTGGTCAGTGAAGATCCAATTAACACTTCTGGTTTATTTCAGCCTGAATCTGGAGTGATGTGTGCCAGAGATAAAATAGCTACAGAAAATACAGCTTGTGATTATAATGTGCTGCCACTCTTACATAAACAGCTCTGTTGAAGATACATTTCTGGTTGACTGAAGGATTGCCATTCATGCATATTCATATTCATGGCCGTTTGCTTCTTTGGCAAGCTGAACCATCCCATTGTTTACCGTCAGCTCTGAATCCCTTGACCATGCATCTCCTCCTTATTTATCCTCTTACAATTATAGCTTACAGCCTCAGACAGCATTATCTGCCTATAAGCCTGTTTTGTAAAACAGTTAAATGTGTCCGTACAGCCAGATGGCATATTCCCGGCACTCCTGCAAGCGACGGCTATAGAGTTTTAGATCCCCAATTATTAGGGGGTCAGGGAGATTGATATTTACAGTATTGCATTTCTGGCCTGACTAGAACTGGCTACTGTTCAGTACATTCATTTAAAGAGTGGCTGCAGTAAAATAAATTTACCATGGCGCAACAGTTGCCGATGCATCCTTTTTTTCTACTGAAAAATGCATGATTGTTTTGATTTAGTAAGCTTGTAGCCCTATTGGCAGTGGTTCGGAGATAAAAGTACTCTTGGGCATATTTAAAGATGACCTATGCTTACCATCTGACTGATTCACAATCAGAATGGCAATAACACAAAAAAAACTCCTGCGCTCTGGTGTTTCGCCAAAACCGGGTACAGCAGTATAGTCTAATGGCAAAATCTTGCAGCCCTCTACAGAATAAAGGGTGTTCATATGGCTAAAACAAAAAGAAAAGAAAGGAGGGCGCACCAACCTTGTGCATTACCACTCAAAATTTTATTAAAAACAGAATAAAAAGAAATGGTGCTTTTCAGACAGCTGGACTGGACCTCACGGCACCTGCCAGTAGAACCTCAGACATTTTGACGGCTGACGCGTTTCTGGGGCGTGCCCCCTACTTCAAAGCCTAAAGGGTCCGTGGTCACAATCAGAATGGCTATCCCTGCAGAAAAAAGGATAAATTGTAATTGGAAAACTTATTGGTAAAGAAACTGTTACTTTTATCTGTTCCTGGTGGCAGGATGTGCCATCAAACAGCTACATTAGTGATGTGATCATTGCCAATGGGTTGAATCAGAGTACAGGTTCCAATGAACCAGAGTACAGACTCTGTTGGTTATCTCTTCCAGAATATCACCCTTCGGTTGACACCATATGACCGTCAGGCTGGAGCACAGAAGTCAAGGTACATTTTTCCAACTTTTCCCTTTATCCTTTTCTTATTGGATTGATTATCTTTATTTTTAAAGACACTATGACCTACGCTTACAATTTGAATGCTTTACAATCTTTGCTGAAAAAGGATAAATTGGAATTTTGAAAAGTTTATGTAGCGCCCCCTTGCTTTCAAAACGGGTGCAATGCCACCCCTGGCCGGCAGCTGGCGCCAGAGGGGTTCTGGCGGAGCAGATCTTCTCTCAGCAGCCAATTAGAGGATGTTTTCCCTCGCAGGGCATGCTGGGGGAGGGTATATATGGAACAGAGGTCATGTGTTAAGGGTCCTTTTTTTTCTTCCTGCGGGGTCCCCGTTCCAGGTGCGGTACCCACCTTCAGGGTACGCGCATCCATGGACCCCGCCGGCGCGGCCCACCTGGCTAGAGCTGAACTCTGCAGCGAACCTCATCCTGATGAGAGAAGGGACCTCAGCGTTCCACTGAGTTCCAAGGTCTATTGAAAGAATCCCAGCCTGGGATCGGGTGTCCGGACCACTGACAGGTATGCTTACTGTCATCCGGGGACCATTCATAGAAAAGACTACTGGGAGGATTCTCTTTCCTTATGCACTCAAGTCCTCTATTGTAATTTGCCTGTGGCAGGGGCCCTAGAGACAGGTCTGTGTGAGAGGCCTGTTCCTCCCAGTATTACCCTAAGTGACGCTCCGGCTGCCAGGCCTATCATAGGGGTCTGTCCGGGGGCACTTCACCCACTCAGAGCAGAGTGGCGACGTGTGACCAAATTGGTTCAATGCAGAGCAGTGTACTGCTCGGTTCTATATCCAGGCATGGTTCTCTTTTCTTCCTTCATCAACTTTGATCTCCCCAAATTGTGTTGATGTTGGCCGTGTTTGGCCTGGGCAATAAAGCATTGAAACCTTTTATTGAATGTCTGGACCTCCACTCACTGTTGCTATTCTCACTGTTACACCCCTAGACACTGCCAGGGTAACTTAGTAGGCCGATTCCCAAATCAACCAGCGGCTCCTTTGGGGGTAGCGCTACATTAATATTGATAAAGAAACTGGCACTTTTATCTTTTCCTGGTGGCAGGTTGTACCATTAATACTGCTACTTTAGTCATGTGATCTTTACCAATGGGTCGGATCAGAGTATAGGTTCAATTGGATTAGAGTACGGTTCTGTTGGTTAGCTCCTCTGTCTGAAATGAGAAGGGGAATTCACCACTGTAGAAAACCAAAGATACCTGCCAACATCCCAAATACAATTAAGAAAGAAATTGCCCCAGCTTGGAATTTATAGGCAGGTTAGTGGAGTGTTATTTGTCACATAATATAAAAAGTATTTTCCAAGATGGGACAATAAAATACATAAGAGCACAGCATGATGACAAAATAACAAAACAAGCACCTAATTTCTAAGGTGGGCTGGAGCACCGAGCCAGCTAGGATGGAATGATGGCCCAACAGGCTGAACCCGAACCCAACACGTTTCAGAAAATGTTTTGTATATTCCTTCTTCAGGGAAAAAGAAAAGGGTACACAAAATTTTGTATTCATTTTTCACACTCCCCTAACCTTACTATAAAGTCCACACTGGGGCAATTTCTTTCTTAAGCTCCTCTGAAATGATACCCTTCGGCTGGCGTCATGTTACCCCAAGGCTAAAGTCTTCCCAAAGGGTACTTTTTTTAGATTTTTTCCCCTTCATCCTTTTCTCATTGGATTAATTTTCTTTATTTTTAATGACAATTGAAGGAAAGATCGAGGTTGCCATTGTTGATATTTCCTTCTGAAAAAGCTAGATGCCTTGTTGTCACGTTAGTACAATATCTTCAATACTTTTTAAGTCACCAAGTATGTAGATAAGGAATTTTCCAAGCTTGCATTTGTTGCATTCTTGAACTATGTTTTTGTCTATAGGATACTAAAGTCAGACACAGGTGATATAGATTTTCAGTCAATCTGTTACTAGCCTCCATAGTTCTCTCATGAAAGGTGTACTATTTTATTGGTGTAGTGGTACACAATACCTTTGTTTCTCTCAGAGGAAACATCTTTGGCCACTACAGAGTTAAGAAATTGGCCATTGTAAGTACCCAGTTTATTTTAATGTCATCATTGTTTTTTAAATGGTTATATGCTCTTCAAAGTTCATTTTTTTATTGGCATCCCAGTATTTCATGCCAGCCGTCAGGGCTGGAAGTTGTTGTCCACTTGTCACCTGACGCCCTTAAATACCCCAGTCTACGATAGATGCCTCACGGCCTGAAAAAGGCGCACGCATGATTCACAAATGTGTCGCCACCTCCTCACTGCATCACGTGTGACGTCACGCCTGCCCCTCCACTGTACCCAGATACTTTCGGGTAACCAGCTGAGGACACCAAATGGAGATTCTCCTGTCTATTCAACCTATATTGAGAGGGAAGTATGGGACTTCTGATGCTTCAGCAGTGGTGACTGATCACTTTCACATTGTTTTTGCTGTAAGTGATTAATCTTCAGCACAATAAATGTGTGTTTTAACCTAACATTACACACAGATTGAGGTTGTTCTTGGTGTTTGTCTGTCTGTACTTTATCCTAGAGTTGGCTTCTAGCTCATAAACAGGCTGCCTGGAGCGTTTATTCACTTATCCTTTATCTATGTACACCCCTGGGAGTGTGTTTCCTCGATGGGACTTTAAATTGGGAAGACTAGGTTACTTTGTGACAAAAACGGTCATAAAATATGCCAAAAAGGTATACATTTATTCATTAGCGAAAAAAGTTTTTACATCACTCATATAACGGCCAAACTTGTCATAAGAAGCACATCCAAGAAATTAGAGAGAGCAACATGTAAAACACAAAATCAGCAGCAAGAATTTCGATAGAAAATAATTGCAAAGCATAAACAACAAAAGATAGTGCAAGACACAATACTGTCTGTAGAATAAGGACAGGTATCCCAACATTTGGAGGCTTCTTTACTTTATATGGCCTCTTCTTCAGGGGAGGGGTATGGCAGTTTATGTTGACAGCAAGATCATTTTGTGTGTTTGTGGATGTTCTCAAAAAAGAAGAAATTAATTGCCGGGCAATAAAAGGGCATCCTGGTTCAAAAATTGTTGAACAAAAGGAAGTTAAATCCTCAACTGGATTGTGCAATCTCTGTAAGCGTAAATAAATTGACGCAGCAGATGGCATGCAAAATTGCGTGATCCACAGTCGAGGTAACACCTGTAATTGTTAGAAGGCAGGGAAGAAAGAGGGGTCATTCGTCTAAGACCATATTCTACTGCCAAAAAGGGGGGGGGGGGCATTCGTCTTGTTTTTCAATAATAATCCTGTTAAGACTATGTAAGGTAGATACCTATAAGAACCGAGCTGCAGGTATGTGGCTTGGTGATAGGGTCCACTGATATTGCAACTGAGCCTGATGGGGAGTTGCTAGAAATGAGCAACAAGCCAGTCATGAGGGACATGCCATTACGTCAGACCTTTCACTTATCCTTTTATCGGACTATTTATCCTTTTATCAGACTATATACGGACTTTACATTGACCCTGTTAATTCCCTTGGTATCATTTTTGTCACTGGCACCTTAGGGAACATCCTCAGTAGGTGACAACAGCTGATTTACACAATCCTAGGCTGCAGTGGGGACACAGAGAAGAAGGGAGGGACAGCTAATTTCACTCTACATAAAACAAATGCTTTAGTGGTTTTGTTCCTATGCACATTATGTGAGTGCTGTGAAAAGGTATTTGCCCCTTTCTGATATTTTATTTTTTGGCATTGGCAGTTTTAGGACCTAGACGACTTGCTATAATTGATGGAACCAGGAATTCTGTGCTCTACTAGAAACTCCTAAAGGAGAATGTCTGGCCATCAGTTTGTGACCTTATGCTCAAGCGCATTTGGGTTATGGTGCAGGACAATGATCTGAAACGCACCAGCAAGTCCACTTCTGAATGGCTAAAAAAAAGGTTTTGAAGTGGCCTAGTCAAACTCCAGACTTATATCCGAGATTAAGATGCTGTGGCAGGACCTTAAACAGGCCATTAATGCAAAATAGAGTGGGCCAAAATTCCTCCACAGCGATGTGAAAGACTCATTGTCAGTTATCGCAAACACTTGATTGCAGTTGTTTCTGCCAAAGGTGACACAACCAGTTATTAGGTTTAGGGGGCAATTACTTTTTCACATAGGGCCAGGCAGTTTTGGACAGTACTTTTTCCCTTAATAAATTAGATCATCATTTGAAACTGCATGTTGTATTTTCTCTGGATATCTTTGTGTAATAATATAATTTGTTTGATTACCTGAATCATTTAAGTGTGACAAAAGTGCAAAAAAAATTAAAAATAAACAGGGAGAGGATAAATACTTTTTCACAGCACTGTATCATGAAATGAGAAGACACGTGCATTACCGAAAAAGTGCTCGTATTTGTTTAATTCTGGCTTTTTTGTTTTGTTGTTCGGGTCATTCGTTATCATCGCAATTCGTAAATTCAAAAATTTAAAAGAATAACTTACTAATAATAACTAATTATTAAATTATAGGTACTGGAAATTGCCTTTCAAATTTGGGTATTGGTGAATGCAACAAATAAGAATTTTTCCAAAATTTTGAATTATCCAAAAATAATGAATTCCATATCTAAACAAATGGAACAGAACAAATGAATAATTAATATAAATAACATTTTTATTATTGTTATTTATTATTATTCATTTGTTATGTTCTATTCGTTTATATACGGCATTCGTTATTTCAGATAATTTGTCAACTTCGGATAAATTCGTATTTGTTACACTAACAACCAAATTTGAAAGGAAATTCCAATACCTATAATTTGATAGTTAGTAATAGTTAAGTTATTATTTGTTTTAGGACTTCAAATTTGGGAATTTTGGAATTTAAAAATGTACAAATATTCTGAAAAATTTGTTAAACGGGTTTTCGTTAATTCAGATATTTTTGAATTAACAAATTTGTTGAAATTTGTTAAAAAATAAATTTGGAACAAAACTAATTGCATATGTTTAGTAATGAGAGTTTTTCATAGAATGGGTTGAATAACACTTTAACCACTTAAGGACCACCGCATGTACATATACGTCCACAATATGGCACGTACAGGCACATGGGCGTATAGGTACGTCCTCGCCTATTAGCGGGTGGGGGGTCCGATCGGGACCCCCCCCGCTACATGCGGTGGTCGGGTCCGCTCGGGGAGCGATCCGGGACCACGGCGCGGCTATTTGTTTATAGCCGCTCCGTCGCGATCGCTCCCCGGAGCTGAAGAACGAGGAGAGCCGTGTGTAAACACGGCTTCCCCGTCCTTCACTATGGCGGCGCATCGATCGCGTCATTCCCTTTATAGGGAAGACACGATCGATGACGTCATTCCTACAGCCACACCCCCAAACAGTTGTAAACACATACTAGGTGCACCCTAACTCCTACAGCGCCACCTGTGGTTAACTCCCAAACTGCAACTGTCATTTTCACAATAAAGAATGCAATTTAAATGCATTTTTTGCTGTGAAAATGACAATGGTCCCAAAAATGTGTCAAAATTGTCCGAAGTGTCCGCCATAATGTCGCAGTCACGAAAAAAATTGCTGATCGCCGCCATTAGTAGTAAAAAAAAAATAAAAAATAAAAATGCAATAAAACTATCCCCTATTTTGTAAACACTATAAATTTTGCGCAAACCAATCGATAAACGCTTATTGCGATTTTTTTTACTAAAAATAGGTAGAAGAATACGTATCGGCCTAAACTGAGGAAAAAAAATGTTTTTATATATGTTTTTGGGGGATATTTATTACAGCAAAAAGTAAAAAATATTGCTTTTTTTTCAAAATTGTCGCTCTATTTTTGTTTATAGCGCAAAAACTAAAAACCGCAGATGTGATCAAATACCACCAAAAGAAAGCTCTATTTGTGGGGAAAAAAGGACGCCAATTTTGTTTGGGAGCCACGTCGCACGACCGCGCAATTGTCTGTTAAAGCGACGCAGTCCCGAACTGTAAAAACACCTTGGGTCTTTAGGCTGCATATTGGTCCGGGGCTTAAGTGGTTAAACGCTTATGACCATAGGCAAATATGTGGCCCCATTGGACTGGGCTTTTTTCCGTGGGGTCGCAAATTTGTGCTTCTCCCTTTGTACTGGGAGGGTGCAGCACAGTACAGAGACCAGAGTCTCACAGAGAGCCCCAGGCCCCATTCTAATGACAGGGACCCGGAATTTCCGATTCCAGGTCACCTAATCACTGTGATAGCCTCTGGATTGGCTATCACAGTGATCAGTCACTGTAAAGCCTGCCCTTATGTTTTCGGTCTCTGTGAATGGACAACAGAGATACATTGTGTGTGAAGAAAAAATAAATAAACAAATAATAATTAAAAAAATGAAATAAAATAAATTATTTAAAAAAATACCTAGCTCAAGGTTTGATCTAAGTCAGGGTTAGTGTTTGGGTCAAAGGCAGTGGCGGCTGGTGAAGTTTTAGGATGGGGGGACGCAAAACCCCACCCCTCCATGTTTGGCCCCTCCCATTTCCTGTAAGCCACACCCCTTATATAATCCACCTACTCCGTCCCCTGTATTCCACTTGCTTCCACTCATAGTTTCAGGAGTATACAGCTCAGCGTCACAGGACAGAGTATATAGCCCCAGCATCACAGGACAGAGTATAAAGCCCCAGCATCACAGATCATGGTATATAGCACAGCCTTACAGATCGGCGCAAACAAACTGAAAAATGACACTGTTAAAAATGAGGGGTTCCCTCCATAATGAGGGGTTCCCACCTGTAAATCGCACGTATCTGCATTCTGCAACCTGTAAACAGCTCTTATCTGAATTCTGCGCCCTGTATATAGCACATATCTGCATTCTGCAACCTGTATATAGCACATATCTGCATTCTGCACCCTGTAAATAGCACATATCTGCATTCTGTAAATCACACATATCTGCATTCTGCACCCTGTAAATAGCACATATCTGCACCCTGTAAATAGCACGTATCTGCATTCGGCAACCCCCCAATCAGGTCAGCTACAGTGCTACACTATACAATCTAGTATTTTACTTTGGTTTTTGACATGCGGCTATAGCCTCCGCCCCTGTACACCATTTTGAGAGGAAGTTCAGCAGAGAGTGTTATTGTTGGATGTGTGGTTAGGATCACAACAAGTCGACTTGCTGTTGCATTAGGCCACATTAACGCAACAACAAATTATGCCGAAGGCATTCGGGCATTTGCTATATATAATTTATTTCGGATTCGGTTTTATTCGTAATTGCTTTGTTCAGAAATTCGAATGCTTCCGAATGTCCAAAAGTTGCTAAATTCATGCGAATTTAGTTTTTTTATGAAACGAATTGCACAAGTCTAATACGCACTTGTTTCTGGGCTGTGCTACGGGTACAGACAAAAACTGACATATACATATGTGGTATCGCTGCGATTTTCAGGAGCAGGAGAAATTATTTTGGGTTGTTTTTTAGTGGTAGATTATGGTAGTAGCAAGAAATATACAGTTACATTTAAAACAAATTATTTATTTTTTAACTATTTTGGGCATTTTTTCCTTTGATATAAAAAATAAATGAAAATCAGGAGGTAGCCATTAACATTTAGAGAGCATTGTTTAAAATGTGTACAACAGAGCCACACATCCAAATACTGTGTCAGCTCCTGAAATCACTGTAGATCTGAATGCCTTCACCATCCTAGCCCCTCCCCTACGTGTGTCGACACAGGGTTACATGTCTTCCTCAGGGGAATTACCATTTACCATCAAGTGAAAGCCCAATTTGTCCTGAAAAAAACAAGTATAATACACCTGGATGCACAAAGTAGATGTGATGATAGGGTTATACACCCTCTGGTTGTGATGATATGTATCGTTTTACTAACACATGTCAAAATTGCAAAATTAGGCTTAGGCATTTATGCCGCGTACACACAATCATTTTTCAGCATGAAAAAAAAATACGTTTTCAGCTTGTAGAAAAAACAACGCTTTTTCCAACTTCATCATTTAAACGATGTTGCCCACACACCATCGTTTTTTAAAAATGCTCAAGCAAAGCGCGGTGACGTACAACACGTACGACAGCACTATAAAGGGGAAGTTCCATTCAGATGACGCCACCCTTGGGGCTGCTTTAGTTGATTTCCTGTTAGTAAAAGACGAATCATGCTTTTCTGTCTGTTACAGCGTGATGAATGACGTTTTTTAAAAACTACGTTTTTTTCATGCTGAAAAATTATCGTGTGTACGCGGCATTAGATTTGTTTTACTCTTAGGTGCGAAGGGATTAAGGGAAAGACAGCTGCTATAGATGAAACTTCACAAAAGCCTGGATATTTTCACAGAGCATGCCACAGTAAACCTTACACCAATATTCCACAACAAAAATATTGGTGGGTTTATTGCTGTATACAGTATACGTTTTAAGGGGTTAGCTCGGTAGCGGGGGTGTGTGGCCTCCTGAGTGGGATCACTACACACTGAATTATACAGAGAGGCAGCCGTGGGTGGTTGAAAAAACAAGGGTTATGGTTTATTCTTCCATATTGCTGGAAACAAGTGCAAGCATCCAAACAGCATAAACAAAACAAAACATAAAATAATCCCTGGCCACTTGGGCTGTCTACCTTCACAACACAGGGATCTACCTATGGAGTCTGGCACAGCCTACTGCTGTTCAGACACTGCTGGTCTTCCAGCAGAAAACAATAGTCTTTTTGATTTTTCTTATCACACAGCAAAAGTATCAACAACCACTTCACCTTCAGAAGTCTTCCTCAGCTCACTGCTCTCCTTAACTCAACAAGCCTCAGGATGCAGCATTGAGTAGTAATCCTCTGGACAATTTATAGAGGCCGTAATTTCCTCATTCTGAACAGCTGAAGCTATTTAACGTCCTTAAACCTTTCTGGCTACTTCTGCAGCCGACACCTGATAGTAATTGGTGAATTTTCTAAATAAGGCAGAAATGTATCTCCCGTCTGTGACAACACCCCCAGATTTACCTGACTTCCTGTCACAACGTATATGCAAATTCATACATTGGGACTGTCCCACTGCATCTGCTCACATATGTAAATTTGCTACACAAACATATCCTCAATAGAAGCCACTTTTAAATGGCAGGAATAGATGAGCAATAATTAAAATTCCTTCCCAATACATGTGCACAGGATAAATGAGTTGCCCAGAATTAATTCAAAGAAAAACTAATTATAAACATAATCAAAGGTTAATTTGGGGATGAAGTCAAACTATTATTAGTTACAAAGGCAATGTCTAATTGCAATGCTCTTACATGTTTCAGAGTTGGCATTTCCATGGCGGCGGCTCTGCCTTTACATGGCGGTTATTGACAGACAAATAACATGCTTGCAATTGATTGACTTACTGAAGCAAGAACGAAACAAAGCACTATATTCCACATGACATGACATTCCATCTTACAGGATTGTCACTTGACTCATCTGCAAAAGTGAAGCTAATAAAGTGTAATTAATTACTTTTAATAAAAGTCAAAGTATCTCCGTGAAGAAATCAATTGATGTTCAAATTGGATATCTAATTTTGGAGCACGGTGGAGGGTAGGAAAGGTTTTTTTTTTAAGGGAACTTGTCAGAACACTGTAACCTTGCACATTTCGGGCTCCCATTCAGCAATGGGGATACATAAACTTTCGGCCCCAGTTGCTGGTACTTTTCAGTACAGTGGTACCTTGGATTACGAGCATAATTAATTCCAGAAGAATGCTTGTAATCCAAAGCACTTGTATATCAAAGCAAGTTTCCCCATAGGAATCAATGGAAACTCAGATAATGCATTCCAGTGCCACTGCTGGTGTAGGCAGTACCGGATGTGGCCAGAGGTGCGGGGGCGCCAGAGACACTCGGAGACCCTCAGAGATACTTGGAGACACTCGGGAATGTCTCCTTGAAATGGTGCCTTGAATCCTGCTGGTCTTGCAAGACAACGCTTGCAATTCGAGTCAGGATTTAGAAAAAAAAATAGCTTGTTTTGTAAACCACAATACTCGCAATCCGAGGTATTACTGTACATTGATCGTGAGAGAAATATGCCCTCTTCCTGAACACTCTAGTTACCTGGTTTTGTTTGGCTTCATTACATCCAAGTTATATCTAAGTCATAGACCTAGAACAAGCATGTAGCAAATGGAAGTTAGTAAAAAAAAAAAAAAAGAATTCTTTATTTCTATACATCTGCCATGTCAGGGCGATATCATTGGCGTGACACAGCTGCCTTCTGGGTTTGGACCAAATCCATGTTCATCCTGACTCTTTTCCTACCCCATTCTGTGACTAGACAGATGAGCTTACCTCACTGTCACTCTGCTCTCTTCTTCTACCAGCATGCTCCTTGTTAACATATGAGTACGAAAGAGATAAGTAGGCTGGAAGACATGGTTCTCTCATCACGCCAACAACAAGAGAATTACTTAGAGACCTGGGCTCCCTGGAAGTTTTTTTGGCTTCAGAGGAGGGAAGATCCCTCCTCGAAGTGGTAAATTAATCCACAAGAGATGACTAGGGCACAGGAATATGGAAATGGGGTCCACATGCCTACGGGTGGGTCTGGGGGAAGGAGAGGTCAGGGAGGGGACTTTGGGGGGTCCCCTTTTTTTGGGGGGGTAATTAAGGGGGAATTAGGAGGGATAAGATAGTTTGTAGTTGATACATGTTGAGGGGTAGCTAATGTAAGGAACCCGGAAGACAACCAGAAGGGTAGAGACCACCGAGAGGGGTAAGCCCAAACAGGAGCCTATATCGGGGGGTCTCCCCTCGGTTTTTCTTTTCTTTTTTGCTTGCTTGTTAATTTAAGTGACTGATGTATAGGTTGATGGTATAACAAGATGTGACTATCGTGATGGCCCTTAACGTGTATCTGCCCATTTCTTTGAAAACAAATAAAATATATATGAAACATATGAGTACTACAGCTCAGTTAAGTGGCTGTGCTTTTTCCAATCTGAGCTCTGCTGTACAGGCCAACAAAGGGCTGATTCTAAGTCACATTCATATAACAATGGATTAATAAATACAGAGCTGTATTCATTTTTTATTGTTAATGTTTTATAGAAGAAAGTGAAAAATATTGTTTTTTTTTTAAACTGTCTGCCTTTTTTTATTTATAGAGTAAAAAAGAATGAGGTGATCAAATACCACCAAAAGAAAGCTCTATTTGTGGAATAAAGGACAACAATTTTATTTGGGTACAGCGTTGCACGACCGCACAATTGTCAGTTAAATGCTGTGCCGTATTGCAAAATATGGCCTGGTCAGGAAGGGGGTGAAACCTCCTGGAGCTGAAGTGGTTAAAGCGGAGTTCCTACTAAAATAAAATATTTTGATGTACTGTATACCTAGATAGTTATATGCAGAGCACAAGCGCCGCCTACTGTTTCCTTTCTGGTATAGCTTTGCTGTTTTGCATAGTTACATATTGTATTCTCCTAGAATGTGTTAATAAAGTTGTTAGGAACCAGTGCATTCTGGGAGAATTCTCTAGAGGAAGTGAGTCAGCCACCATTTTAAGAAGTCACAACAAGACTGTAAGGCTGTTTCTCCAATCTCTCGTCATCACCCCTCAGCGAGCTTAAAAGATATGTTTTTGTTATCCCATTCTGTGGTATAGAGCATTGTTTCTTTATTATATGCAATATTTTACTGATTGATGTTTGTTTCAGTAATCTGTAGTTTCACCTGGCTTGTTATAGAAAATCTAAGATCAAAGAAATATGGTATCTGAAGTTTATGGAACAAGAAGGTTTAGTTCTCTGTCATAGAGACAGAACACTCAGAGCTCCATGAGCAGATAGCTGGTGACTGTCGGTCACTGCTGTCTGCTCTGCCCCCCGTGCTCACTGGAGTGCTGGGCTGTGAAGGGGGTGGAAGCATCTGGCTCAGGCTCTCAGCGGCTCGCAAGGCAGGTGCCGGTCCAGGGTTGTGGATGGTTCCCGACAATATCGCCAAAATCTTTCCCCAGTTTGAACCGGCTTTGTGACATCAGCCGACAGTGGACTTCAGTGGCCTTTGGGTCACAGGAGTGCAGAATGAACTACACTCCGGTGATCCACGGGAGAAGTACAGCCAAACAAGCTTTGGCTGTACTTCTCCTTCAAAGCAAATTGCTCTTAAGCTTTTTAACCGCTTGCCGCCCGGCGCACACAGATATACGTCTGCAGAATGGCACGGGCAGGCAGAAGGACGTATAAATACGTCCCCTTTAAGAAGCGATTGTTGCGGACGCCGCGATCTCCGTGACCCCTTCCGCGGGTCCCGCGCATTTTTTTACCGCTGGCATACCCGTGATCATCTCACGGAGAGATAGAACGGGGAGATGTTAGTGTAAACACAACATCTCCCCATTCTGTCTAGTGACACTGTCACTGATCGTGTTCCCTGTCATCGGGGACAACGATCAGTGACATTTCACAGCAAGCCATGCCCCCCTACTGTAAGAATCACTCCCTAGGCAACACTTAACCCCTGCAGCGCCACCTAGTGGTTAACCCCTTCACTGCCAGTGTCATTTTCTCAGTAATCAGTGCATTTTTATAGCACTGATCGCTGTAAAAATTCCAATGGTCACAAAAAACGTGCAGTAAGATCGACTGTGTTTATAGGCAAAAACACAGCAAACGTGCAGTAAGATCGACTGTGTTTATGGGCAAAAACACAGCAAACGTGCACAGAAGTGTCCAATGTGTCCGCCATAATGTCGCAGTCACAATAAAAATCGCTGATCGCCGCCATTACTGGCAAAAAAAATATTAATAAAAATGCTATAAAACGATCCCCTATTTTGTAGACGCTATAAGTTTTGCGCAAACCAATCAAAAAACGCTTATTGCAATTTTCTTTACCAAAAATATGTAGAAGAATACATATTGGCCTAAACTGAGGAAAAAGTATGTTTTTTTTTATATCTTTTTTGGGGATATTTATTATAGCAAAAAGTAAAAAATATTGATTTTTTTTTCAAAATTGTCGCTCTATTTTTGTATCTGTCATTTCTTACTTAAATGTTATACCGACAAGTGTTTATGTGATCTCTCTTTGCACATCTCAAAAACGTAAATTAGCACATAATAGTAATAAAACACTAGTACTGTACTTTTTTTTTACGTTTTCCATGAAAATAAGAAGTATTTGATAGATGGGGAGAATGTTTTTTTCTCTTATTCCTCTCTGACATCATCTGAGATATAGTAAGAAACTGCTGACACTTTGAAACTAAAACATTTGCTGAAACCTTTCCAGAAATATTGGCGTAGGAGAAGAAAAAAAATCGTAATATTTATTACCTCTAGGTTCACTTTCAGCACTTTCTGGACGCTCTTCTGGCCAGGATGTGAGAGCAATGAAATTAAATCCTCTATCAGTTTCACATCAGACACATGGGCCTTAATCAGTACACATTGCAAGGAAAGAAAAGCATTAAAGGAGTTGTAAAGTCAGAAGGTTTCTTATCTTAATGCATTCTATGCATTAAAGTTGATGTAAACCCATTCTCATCCTTTCTTTTTTTTTTTTTTTTTTTTCGGTTTTAAATAAATTTATTGAAAAGCAGTGCAGTACAATTCAAGAGCCACCAGAACAGACTGGGGCTAAATGATATACATACAATTCAAAATCAAAATCAGACAATCGGCTTAGAGCAGAAACATTACTCTACATAAAACAGGGTATTCTTCTTCACTTTTAAAAAGTTGTCACACGGAAAAGAATAAAGCTAAAAGAAACAATAGCACTCAATACTGACAGCATTCCCGGCACCCTCAATGGGGTCACACTGTGCCTAGGAATCAGTGAAAACATTAAGCTCATAGAATGTGCTTAATAAAGGCGAGGATGCACCCCTAGCCCCGGAATGACTGAGGTTTCCTGGGCCGTGGGGCAACCTCGGAGTAGGGAAAACCCCAACTCATTACCCTGTCTCGGCGAGGACCGCATCACCGTATTAAAGAAAAAAAACTAAGCAAGAAATCTCTAATGTAATTAAAAAAGATGAGACTGACTGCTTATACTTCAAATTTATATGAAGAAAAAGTAGGAAAAAATAAAATAAAAACAAAGAGGGAAGAAAGAGACAGAAATAGAAAGAGAAAGAGAGAGAATATAGATTGATGTTGCCAACTACAGACTGTGTAAATTAGTCCACGGTTTCCGATACAAAAAAGTAAAGAAGAACCTGGAAAAAATTAAAGACAAATCTTCACGCCTCCCTTCGTCTTTATATAATGGAAATGCCTACATATCTAGCCCAGGGTTCCCATACTCTCATCCTTTCTAAACTACTGCCATAGTGGTTATCTATAAGGATATAGATGCCTCCTGCATGTATCCTTACCTGTCAAATGTCTCCCCTCTGTCTGTTATAAGAACTGAAAAACTGCAGATTCTGTGGGTGGCTCTGTTATCTGGAGCTTGGTGGGTGGAGTCGTGATGTCAGTAGACTCTCCGCCCACCTCTACACTCCCCTTGTCAACATGCATTTTTTCCTGTGCATTTCTTACACTGAACTTATGCTAGTATCACCAACATCCAGTCAAAACCCAGAAAAGTAACCACATGACATTTAGAATGTCCAATCATTCTGAGGTGTGGAGCAGCCAATCCTGGGAAAGCTGAAGAAGAAAGGAGGAGGGGATATGAAGTACACAGAATGGCCCAGATTCACAAAGCACTTTCGCCGACATATAACAAGTTATGCCAACGTAAGTGCAAATGTGCGCTGTTGTATCTGTGCGCCAGAGCCACGAACAGATATGAGCCTAAAAACAGGCTACACCCTGCCGACGTAACTTGCTTACGCCGGCGTAGGGTGGGCGCACATTTAGGCTGGGCGTCTGGTGCCACTCCCATTGATTAGCCATTCTAACATGCAAATCAGAAAAATACGGCGATTCACGAACCTGCGTGTGCCCGGCACATGCTACGTCAGATACACGCAAGTTCTACATCCGGCATAAAGTTATTCCCCATAAAGGAGGTGCAACCCAGCAACAGACATGCTTAGGTCTGCACCAGGGAACACAAGCCGGCGTATTATGCGTTGGACGTGTGTCTGGCTGGGCGTACTTTACGTTCACGGCGTGTGCAATGATCCAGCATAGCTTAGGCAGTTGTGCCGGCGTGTTTGTGAGCAGGCGCGGGTGGGTGTGCGCATGCGCAGTTCGTAATATGTACATGTCTGGCGCTCGGCCCATCATTTGCATGGGGTCACGCCTCATTTGCATGGGTCACGCCCACTTCCAGCTACGCCGGCGTATGCCTTCAAAACCCACGCCATGCTGGCGCAGCGTTGGGAGCACTGACTTGCTGAATTCAATGCTTGCCTCTCTGTGCTGCATTGGAGTAGCGTACATTGGTTACTCTACGGCGGCGTAATGTGCGCCTTGCTCTCTGTGAATCTGGGCCAATGTCTCTCTCAGGCTTGTGCATGAGATATGTAAAATCACCTGTCACTCACAGCAAGTGGGAAGAACTGACTATTATTTCTCTGTGTGATAGTTTATATTTCACTCAAAAAAGATAAGAGGATTGCTCAGTAGTGTTGCTCACGAATATTCGTATTGCAAATATTCGGCTCGAATATGGCATATTCGACTATTCGCGAATATCTCGAATTTCGCGGTCAATATTCGCTATTCCGAATATTCGGATTTTTTCAATTTTATTTTTAGAACAGATCACATCCTAGTGATCTCCATCGACGTCTAAAAGCATTGCTGGTATGATTAGAGACCTTGGGCCGAGTAGCTGAAGCGATCATTTTATATTGCCGAATATTCGCAATGCGAATATTCGGCAATAGGAATATTGCGCGATTATTTTCTCCGCCCTTCTTTTGCATCAGAGCCAATCAGAGTTCTCCTACCACAGTTGTCGAAATTCCGCAATCAATTTCGCATTTGCATTTTGCGAAATTTCGATAAAATATCACAAATATTCTGAGCCAATCAGAGGGCTCCTACCGCAGTTGTCGAAATTCCGCAATAAATATCGCATTCGCATTTTGCGAAATTTCTATAAAATATCACGAATATTCTGAGCCAATCAGAGGGCTCCTACCGCAGTTGTCTAAATTCCACAATAAATATCGCATTCGCATTTTGCGAAATTTCGATAAAATATCACGAATATTCTGAGCCAATCAGAGGGCTCCTACCGCAGTTGTCGAAATTCCGCAATAAATATCGCATTCGCATTTTGCGAAATTCCGATAAAATATCACGAATATTCTGAGCCAATCAGAGTGCTCCTACCGCAGTTGTCGAATTTTTGCAATTATTTTCGCATTCGCAATAGCGAAATTTCGCAAACATTTCATTTCGATAAAATATCACGAATATTCGAATTTAGCGAATATTTCTCGAATATTCGGCTATATATTCGTGATATATCGCGAAATCGAATATGGCGTATTCTGCTGAACACTATTGCTCAGAGCTGGATTAACTCTTTGTGGCAAGACTGGGCAGAGATGACATGAAATCCTATACTGTACAAGGTGCAAGCATTAATTAAAAAAAAAAATCCGGGTTTACATCCACTTTAAGATAAAAAACCTTCTTTGTGCAGCAGCCCCCCAATACTTACGCTGTCCAGCGATGTTCGCGAATGTCTCAGACATCCGGGACTCTCCCTCCTGATTGGCTGAGACACAGCAGCAGCAGCGTTGGCACCCGCTGCTGTCAAAGTCAGTTAACCAAATCATGGAGATTCGCTAACTGTGTCCATTCCGTGTCTGAATGGACACAGGGAGCTGTGACTCAGCTTGGGTGCCCCTATAACAAGCTGCTTGCTGTGGGGGCACTCAACAGGAGGGGGGAGCCAGGAGAACCAAACAGGGACCTGAAAAGGGGAGGATTTGGACTGCTCTGTGCAAAACCACTGCAATAGGGCATTCACGTATAACATGTTTTTATTTTTATAGCAAAAAGAACGAGACTTTACAATCAGCAGAACTGTTCTCACTCCTTCCGCACCAGCGCCAACATCTTTTCAAATCATCTCCTGGGTTCTGATTTTTAGCCAACTTGATTGCCAGGATGACGTACGAAATCCTTTATTGCAGAAGAGACATAGTATGAGAGTCTGCCTGATCACACATTTTGAATTTTTATTATAATATTGCAATTGTAGAGTCCAGTCATCCATAACAGCCAATTTACTGAAACAAGACCAGTAGAAGATTTTTATTGGTTGGCATGAGTATTGTACTTCGCACATGGATCCTTGTATAATTTTTTTACATTTTGATGAATGTAGCCACCCTGCCATAAGCAGAGGTGAGTACTTAAGCCTCGTACACACAATCCGATTGTTGGCAGGGGATTGTCTGATGCCTAAAATCCGACCGTTAGTACCGTATAGAAGAATCGCGTTCAGGACATCTGTGTAAAAAACGAAAAATGCAGAAAAATCGCATCAATAACGTGGCCACGATCAGGGTAGTCTAGTGTACATGTAGCCTTAGAGAGGGTGCATTGTGGTTACCTGCTACTTGGCTGTGGAGCCCTGTAGACAGTGCTGCAGCCGTTGGTGTTTGCCTGAAGGTCCTTATTTTTGCAATATGGACTTAGTGTCATGCTTTCTTCTTGCACTGTGACAGCAGGAGTGTGGTCAGAGTCTGGAAAAAAAATGTCCTTTAAAAAAACAAATTAGTAACATGTTATACTTACCTCCACTGTGCAGTTAGTTTTGCATAGAATCCCCCCGATCCACATCTTCTGGGGTCCCTCGGCGGCTGTCTCTGGTCCTCCCCGCAATTACTCACCACATTCATGCGAGAGCTTGCATGGTGGTCAGTAATTGCAGGCGCGCTCCTGTGATACAGCGAGCGGCCACAGCAGCTCGCTGTATCACTCGGCCCCGCCCCTCGGCGTGCCGCGTCACTGGATGTGATTGACAGCAGCGCCAGCCAATGGCTGCGCTGCTCTCAATCCATCCGCTCTAGCCAATCAGCGGCCAGGCTGAGCGGCGAAGAGGATATCGGGAGCGCGCGGGACATTCGACGGGTCAGGTAAGTAAAATGGGGACTGGGAAGGGGCCGGAAACATCAGATGTTTTTTCACCTTAATGCATAGATTGCATTAAGGTGAAAAATAATTTTCATTTACAACTCCTTTCAAATAAAAAAAAGGATATATACTGTATGATGCAGTCTGTCAACAGCATTAAAGCTGAACTCCAGGTATGATCTTTATTGCATTACATTGGTTCAGCAGAGAACAAGGGGGGCACTCTTTACATCTAGAGGAAAAGAGATTTCATCTCTTTCATCTCCAAATACGGAAAGGTTTCTTCACAGTAAGACCTGTGAAAATGTAGAATAGACTCCCTCCAGAGGTGGTTTTGGCCAGCTCAGTAGATTGCTTTAAAAAAGGCCTGGATTCTTTCCTAAATGTACATAATATAACTAGGTACTAATATTTATAGGTAAAGTTGATCCAGGGAATATTTAATTACCTTTTGGGGGATCAGGAAGGATTTTTTTCCCCTGCTGTAGCAAATTGGATCATGCTTTGCTGGGGTTTTGTTTTTTTTCGCCTTCTTCTCGATCAACTGTGGGTAAAGAATTGGGTATATGGGATTGTATGGTTGTGTTTTTTTTCTTTTTTTCATTTATTGGTTGAGCTTGTGTCTTTTTTCAACCTAATTATGCAACTATGTAGCTTGGACAATGTACGTAATTATATTTCTAGTTATTTTTCTATAGTGCGACTAGCACGATCGCCACAGTCTTCCAGGTCCTGTGCCGAGCCTATTCCCGTTTGTGCACTGATCCCAGGGGGTCGCTTGCTTGGCACTGCTGCCAATCACAGAGCAGCTTGTATGTTTTTAAATAACAATAAGGTGTTCCCTGATTGGACACAGTGGAGATCATGATGTCACCACTGCATCCAGTGGTAGTGATAAGAGTTGATAATCAAGTTAGAATTGTCATTCTGGATTCTTCTAAATGTTGTCCTTTATCTGCCTGATCTACAGACAATCACTAAACATGTTTCGATTTGTTATTTATATAAATTTGTTTAGTTAAATTAGTTTAATTTGTTTTTCGGGATTTGTTTTGTTTATTCGTTTTCAAATCGATTAGAAAAGTTCTTGAATAGTTTTCAAATTCGAAAAGTTTTCAAATCAATTTTAAATAGTTTTTGAATTTGAAAAGTTTTTGAAGTCGAAAAGATTTTGAATTCAAATAGTTTTCCAATTTCCAAAAATAATAAAATAGAATACAAAATAAAGGAATAGAATAGAAAAAAAAAATTATATTCTATTTCATTCTCCTTGGAAAACTATTCGAATTCGAAAAGTATTCGAATTTGAATTCCGTTATTTCAGATTCATTTAAATTCAGTACTATTCTAATTTGGAAATTTGGATACATCCGAATTTCCGAATAACGAACATTAGTCCGAATTTTATTTCGGAACGAGACGACCCACACGTCTAACAATCACTCTATTCGGAAGTCCAGGCTAGCATGATTCATGAACCATACGATTCTCTGCAGACTGGACATATCGGTATTCATATATTCAGAAGCATCAGAAAATGTGCAGTTTGCTGACTCACTTGGTTTCCAAACCAATTTGTTCATCCCTGGAGCGGCTTAATTCTGAAAAAGAGTTGAGTTTTGAAGGACTATTGGAACACGTTGCATGTGAGGGGCATGTCAAATAAGAAGAATGGAAGCTGCCATAGAAATATTAGTACCTTTGATGACTTTAAAATAAATAGATAAAATATTTTCTATAGTAACTACCGGATTTCAATGTCAGATGTCAGTCCTTTGAACTGAGTATATAACAAAGGTGGTTGAAGTACTAGATGGAGGGAGCGTCACCTGCAGCCCCCACCATTCCCGGGGGGGGGGGGGGGGTCACAAAACATTTATTGCACATAACACTATAAAATATTGTCAGAGACTGCTGAAATACTGAAAGAGAAGGACAGAGACTTAGGGCGTGTGGTTGGAGGCTGGAAATATACTGCAGGAGACAGAGACTGGGGACATGTTACATGATCTGCTAAGGATCACCTTTATTACAGCCCCTTTATCTCTCAATGTTTTCCCTCCCACTACTGGCTGCCCAAAGGATGCGGATTAAACAGCCAAGGGCTGCATGTGGCCCTTGTGCCACTGGTTGGGCAATAGGGTTACCACCTGTCCGGGATTCACCCGGACAGTTTGGGTTTGGAATCATGTGGCCGGGTTTCAAACTGCCTGAAACTCAGACACATTAGTCAGACTGGACTATGGCCTCCCAGCACAGTTTCTGTCTCAAGCTGAGAGTGTCTGTTACACTCTTTCACACTGCCCAAAGCCAACACTAACAATCACCCCTTCCCCACATACAGATGGGAGAGGAGAGAGGGCTTAATCTGCTCCTCTTCCCTTCACCCCTTCCCCTCTGTGTCTGCCCACACTCCAATCCGCAGCACTGTGCCTCAGAAAAGGAAAGTGGGGGCCGGAAATTTGAAGTCCAGCAGCCTCAGATACTTCTGGATGAAGGGTGCTGACTGCCAAGGGTGCAGAGTTCAGATGTAAAAGGGGAACTCTGCGGAGTTCAGATGTAAAAGGGGAACTCTGCGGGATTCAGATGTAAAAGGGGAACTCTGCGGGATTCAGATGTAAAAGGGGAACTCTGCGGGATTCAGATGTAAAAGGGGAACTCTGCGGGATTCAGACGCAAAAGGGGAACTCTGCGGGATTCAGACGCAAAAGGGGAACTCTGCGGAATTCAGACGCAAAAGGGGAACTCTGCGGAATTCAGACGCAAAAGGGGAACTCTGCGGAATTCAGACGCAAAAGGGGAACTCTGCGGAATTCAGACGCAAAAGGGGAACTCTGCGGAATTCAGACGCAAAAGGGGAACTCTGCGGAATTCAGACGCAAAAGGGGAACTCTGCGGAATTCAGACGCAAAAGGGGAACTCTGCGGAATTCAGACGCAAAAGGGGAACTCTGCGGAATTCAGACGCAAAAGGGGAACTCTGCGGAATTCAGACGCAAAAGGGGAACTCTGCGGAATTCAGACGCAAAAGGGGAACTCTGCGGAATTCAGACGCAAAAGGGGAACTCTGCGGAATTCAGACGCAAAAGGGGAACTCTGCGGAATTCAGACGCAAAAGGGGAACTCTGCGGAATTCAGACGCAAAAGGGGAACTCTGCGGAATTCAGACGCAAAAGGGGAACTCTGCGGAATTCAGACGCAAAAGGGGAACTCTGCGGAATTCAGACGTAAAAGGGGAACTCTGCGGAATTCAGACGTAAAAGGGGAACTCTGCGGAATTCAGACGTAAAAGGGGAACTCTGCGGAATTCAGACGTAAAAGGGGAACTCTGCGGAATTCAGACGTAAAAGGGGAACTCTGCGGAATTCAGACGTAAAAGGGGAACTCTGCGGAATTCAGACGTAAAAGGGGAACTCTGCGGAATTCAGACGTAAAAGGGGAACTCTGCGGAATTCAGACGTAAAAGGGGAACTCTGCGGAATTCAGACGTAAAAGGGGAACTCTGCGGAATTCAGACGTAAAAGGGGAACTCTGCGGAATTCAGACGTAAAAGGGGAACTCTGCGGAATTCAGACGTAAAAGGGGAACTCTGCGGAATTCAGACGTAAAAGGGGAACTCTGCGGAATTCAGACGTAAAAGGGGAACTCTGCGGAATTCAGACGTAAAAGGGGAACTCTGCGGAATTCAGACGTGAAAGGGGAACTCTGCGGGATTCAGACGTGAAAGGGGAACTCTGCGGGATTCAGACGTGAAAGGGGAACTCTGCGGGATTCAGACGTAAAAGGGGAACTCTGCGGGATTCAGACGTAAAAGGGGAACTCTGCGGGATTCAGACGTAAAAGGGGAACTCTGCGGAATTCAGACGTAAAAAGGGGAACTCTGCGGAATTCAGACGTAAAAAGGGGAACTCTGCGGAATTCAGACGTAAAAAGGGGAACTCTGCGGAATTCAGACGTAAAAAGGGGAACTCTGCGGAATTCAGACGTAAAAAGGGGAACTCTGCGGAATTCAGACGTAAAAAGGGGAACTCTGCGGAATTCAGACGTAAAAAGGGGAACTCTGCGGAATTCAGACGTAAAAAGGGGAACTCTGCGGAATTCAGACGTAAAAAGGGGAACTCTGCGGAATTCAGACGTAAAAAGGGGAACTCTGCGGAATTCAGACGTAAAAAGGGGAACTCTGCGGAATTCAGACGTAAAAAGGGGAACTCTGCGGAATTCAGACGTAAAAAGGGGAACTCTGCGGAATTCAGACGTAAAAAGGGGAACTCTGCGGAATTCAGACGTAAAAAGGGGAACTCTGCGGAATTCAGACGTAAAAAGGGGAACTCTGCGGAATTCAGACGTAAAAAGGGGAACTCTGCGGAATTCAGATGTAAAAAGGGGAACTCTGCGGAACTCAGATGTAAAAAGGGAAAAAGGGGAACTCTGCGGAATTCAGATGTAAAAAGGGGAACTCTGCGGAACTCAGATGTAAAAAGGGAACTCTGCGGAATTCAGATGTAAAAAGGGGAACTCTGCGGAATTCAGATGTAAAAAGGGGAACTCTGCGGAATTCAGATGTAAAAAGGGGAACTCTGCGGAACTCAGATGTAAAAGGGGAACTCTGCGAAACTCAGATGTAAAAGGGGAACTCTGCGAAACTCAGATGTAAAAGGGGAACTCTGCGAAACTCAGATGTAAAAGGGGAACTCTGCGAAACTCAGATGTAAAAGGGGAACTCTGCGGAACTCAGATGTAAAAAGGGAAAAAGGGGAACTCTGCGGAATTCAGATGTAAAAAGGGGAACTCTGCGGAACTCAGATGTAAAAAGGGAACTCTGCGGAATTCAGATGTAAAAAGGGGAACTCTGCGGAATTCAGATGTAAAAAGGGGAACTCTGCGGAACTCAGATGTAAAAAGGGGAACTCTGCGGAACTCAGATGTAAAAGGGGAACTCTGCGAAACTCAGATGTAAAAGGGGAACTCTGCGAAACTCAGATGTAAAAGGGGAACTCTGCGAAACTCAGATGTAAAAGGGGAACTCTGCGAAACTCAGATGTAAAAGGGGAACTCTGCGAAACTCAGATGTAAAAGGGGAACTCTGCGGAATTCAGATGTAAAAAGGGGAACTCTGCGGAATTCAGATGTAAAAAGGGGAACTCTGCGGAATTCAGATGTAAAAAGGGGAACTCTGCGGAATTCAGATGTAGAAAAAGGGGAACTCTGCGGAATTCAGATGTAAAAGGGGAACTCTGCGGAATTCAGATGTAAAAAGGGGAACTCTGCGGAATTCAGATGTAAAAAGGGGAACTCTGCGGAATTCAGATGTAAAAAGGGGAACTCTGCGGAATTCAGATGTAAAAAGGGGAACTCTGCGGAATTCAGATGTAAAAAGGGGAACTCTGCGAATTCAGATGTAAAAAGGGAACTCTGCGGAACTCAGATGTAAAAGGGGAACTCTGCGAAACTCAGATGTAAAAGGGGAACTCTGCGAAACTCAGATGTAAAAGGGGAACTCTGCGAAACTCAGATGTAAAAGGGGAACTCTGCGAAACTCAGATGTAAAAGGGGAACTCTGCGGAATTCAGATGTAAAAAGGGGAACTCTGCGGAATTCAGATGTAAAAAGGGGAACTCTGCGGAATTCAGATGTAGAAAAAGGGGAACTATGCGGAATTCAGATGTAAAAAAGGGAACTCTGCGGAATTCAGATGTAAAAAGGGGAACTCTGCGGAATTCAGATGTAAAAAGGGGAACTCTGCGGAATTCAGATGTAAAAAGGGGAACTCTGCGGAATTCAGATGTAAAAAAGGGAACTCTGCGGAATTCAGATGTAAAAAGGGGAACTCTGCGGAATTCAGATGTAAAAAGGGGAACTCTGCGGAATTCAGATGTAAAAAGGGGAACTCTGCGGAATTCAGATGTAAAAAGGGGAACTCTGCGGAATTCAGATGTAAAAAGGGGAACTCTGCGGAATTCAGATGTAAAAAGGGGAACTCTGCGGAATTCAGATGTAAAAAGGGGAACTCTGCGGAATTCAGATGTAAAAAGGGGAACTCTGCGGAATTCAGATGTAAAAAGGGGAACTCTGCGGAATTCAGATGTAAAAAGGGAACTCTGCGGAACTCAGATGTAAAAGGGGAACTCTGCGGAACTCAGATGTAAAAGGGGAACTCTGCGAAACTCAGATGTAAAAGGGGAACTCTGCGGGATTCAGATGTAAAAGGGGAACTCTGCGGGATTCAGATGTAAAAGGGGAACTCTGCGGGATTCAGATGTAAAAGGGGAACTCTGCGGAATTCAGATGTAAAAGGGGAACTCTGCGGAATTCAGATGTAAAAGGGGAACTCTGCGGGATTCAGATGTAAAAGGGGAACTCTGCGGAATTCAGATGTAAAAGGGGAACTCTGCGGAATTCAGATGTAAAAGGGGAACTCTGCAGATCCAGATGTAAAAGGGGAACTCTGCGGGATTCAGATGTAAAAGGGGAACTCTGCGGGATTCAGATGTAAAAGGGGAACTCTGCGGGATTCAGATGTAAAAGGGGAACTCTGCGGGATTCAGATGTAAAAAAGGGAACTCTGCGGAATTCAGATGTAAAAAGGGGAACTCTGCGGAATTCAGATGTAAAAAGGGGAACTCTGCGGAATTCAGATGTAAAATGGGGAACTCTGCGGAATTCAGATGTAAAAAGGGGAACTCTGCGGAATTCAGATGTAAAAAGGGGAACTCTGCGGAATTCAGATGTAAAAAGGGGAACTCTGCGGAATTCAGATGTAAAAAGGGGAACTCTGCGGAATTCAGATGTAAAAAGGGAACTCTGCGGAATTCAGATGTAAAAGGGGAACTCTGCGGGATTCAGATGTAAAAGGGGAACTCTGCGGGATTCAGATGTAAAAGGGGAACTCTGCGGGATTCAGATGTAAAAGGGGAACGCTTGTAATTAACTTCATATGATCTTAAATGTTATTTAATTGCAAAATATATTTATAGTTTATACTATAAAAAAAAAAATTGCTGTGCGCTGCTAAAGTGTTCTGGTTTGACTTGAAGAAAAGGTGGCAACACTATTGGGCACTAATGGTATACAGCAATGCAGGATTCCTATTATGCTTCATAAGCTTTATATTACTGGTCAGAGGATTCACATGGACTGAAAATCTGTTTCAACTTATCAGCCAGCTCTAGAATGTTCTCTCTTAACTCATGAATAGGAAAATGAAATAGATCAAACTCGTAGCTTCCCCATAGCTTGGGGCTATAATCCGGTGATAGAAGAGAGCCTGCACACTGGATGAGCAGCTGGAAGAGAAATGCAGACAATCAGAATCTGCGGCACTTCTGCCATGACATCTAATATTCTGATTTGGATGAGACATATTGATTCTGGAGGTCCTGGCATGCTCTGTGCGGGAACACCCTTCTCCTTCTATAGACAAGTGATCAGGAGGGGGATAGACAGACACAACACAGAGATGTCATACAGAACATTCTGCAAGTCAGCTAAACATGTTCAGAGTGAGACATCATTTTCAAAAGAGACATCCGATATATTAAGTGCTCCTTGTACAGACTGACGTTATTTAATCTCCAGGCTTTCAGCTTCTAGGTGTGCAGAACTGGATAGACTGACAGATTGATATAAACAGACAGGTGAATCATAGATAGATAGATAACAGACACAGATTTACATAGATAGATAGATACATATATACATAGAGGTAGATTATTATACACTGCTCAAAAAAATGTAAGGAAAACTTTTTAATCAGAGTATAGCATAAAGTCAATTAAACTCCTAGGGTATTGATCTGGTCAGTTAACTAGCAGAGGGGTTGTTAAGCAGTTTCAGATGCTTTGGTGTTAATGAAATTAACAGCAGGTGCACTAGATGGGCAACAATGAGACGACCTCCAAAACAGGAATGGTTTTACAAGTGAAGGCCACTGAATTTTTTTTTCCCTACTCATCTCTTCTGACTGTTTTTCACTAGTTTTGTATTTGGCTAGAGTCAGTCTCACTACTGGTAGCATGAGACGATACTTGGACCCTATAGAGGTTGCACAGGTAGTCCAACTCCTCCAGGATGCCACATCAATAGGTGCTATTGCCAAAAGGTTTGCTGTGTCTCCTATTACCCTCTCAAGAGCATGGAGGAGATTCAAGGAGACAAGCAGTTTAGGAGAGCTGGACAGAGCCATAAAAGGTCCTTAACCCATCAGCAGGACTGGATGAGCACTGCCAGAGCCCCACAAAATTACCTCCGACACTGGCACCCTGAGCATATATATAAAAAGAGAAAAGAACGGTGGGCGCACCGACCTAGTGTGATACCGCTAAATGAATTTTATTAAAATGTTAAAATCAATCATTATACTCACAATGTGGAGTTAAAACAGGCTTTAAAAGACAGTACAGCAGAAATCCAGCATCATCAGCAGAACACGATAATCGCTTGAATCTACAATCGATGTTAGGGCTGATGCGTTTCGGGGGCGTACCCTTTTCTTCAGAGCTTGGTGGTCTGCAGTGCTCCCTCGCCGTGGGGCTTGTGGGAATATATACACATATGCACAATTAAGTTGGCATGTGCTGGAAGGTCGGGGTCGTGGGTCACCCCTCCCACAAGAGAGGAGGGGCTCACCCGGGACTCCCCCCCCACACACACACGCTCACACCCCCCCCCCACACATATACCCTGAGCACATATGACAGATGTGAAAGGGTGACTGGTTTGGTGGTGGGTCAGTGATGCTCAGGGGAGGCATATCCATGGAGAGATGCACAGACATCTACAGGCCAGACAATGGCACCCTGACTGCCATTAGGTACCGGGAAAAAATCCTTGGACCTATTGGCAGACCCTACACTGGTGCAGTGGGTCCTGTGTTCTCCCTGGTGCATGACAATGCCCAGTCTCATGTGGCGAGAATATGCAGTCAGTTCCTGGAGGATGAAGGAATGGATACAATTAAATAGCCCCACACTCGCCAGACATAAATCCAATAGCACACCTCTGGAACATTATGTTTCATTTTATCCGATGCCGCCAGGTTGCACCTCAGTCTTTTCAGGCCTCTCAACCTCTCAGTGATGCCCTGGTCCAGATCTGGAAGGAAAAACCCCAGGAAACCATATAGAAAGACAGATTAAAGATAATAAATAGAGACAAATTGACATAGATAGATTGATAGATAGACATTATATATATATATATATATATATATATATATATATATATATATATATATATACACACACACACATTTTCCACTGTTTGTCATGTTAAATGTAATTTACTGGTATTTTATGTGATAAGCCAACACAAAGTGGCACATAATTGTGAAGTAGAAGGAAAATAATAATATTTTTTAAATTGTTTACAAATAAATATGTGAAAAGTGTGGCGTGCATTTGTATTCAGCCCCCCTGAGTCAATACTTTGTAGCAGCAAGTCTTTTTGGGGATGTCAACATCAACTCTGATCAGCTTCCCTGTCCTTGCTGAAGAGAAGCATCCCCACAACATGATGCTGCCACCACCATGTTTCACAGTGGGGATGGTGTGTTCATTTTTTTTTTATTTTGGTCTAATCTGACCAGGGCACCTTCTTCCACATATTTGCTGTGTCCCCCACATGGCTTCTCGCAAACTGCATATGGGAATTCATATGGCTTTCTTCAACAATGGCTTTCTTCTTGCCATTCTTCCATAAAGTCCAGATTTGTGGAGTGAATGACTAAAAGTTGTCCTGTGGACAGTTTCTCCCACCTGAGCTGTGGATCTCTGCAGCTCCTCCAGAGTTACAATTGGCCTCTTGGCTGCTTCTCTGATTAATTATTTCCTTGCCTGGCCTGTCAGTTTAGGTGGATGGCCATGTCGAGGTAGGTTTGCAGTTGTGCCATACTCCTTCCATTTTCGGATGATGGATTTGACAGAGCTCCGTGAGATTTTCAAAGCTTAGGAATTGGTTTTATAACTTAACCGGGCTTTAAACTTCTCGACAACTTTATCCCTGACTTATCTGGTGTGTTCCTTGGCCTTTATGATGCTGTTCGTTCACTATGGTTCTCTAACAAACTTCTGAGCGCTTCACAGAACAGCTGTATTTATACAGAGATTAAATTACACAAAGGTGGACTCTATTTACTAATTAGGTGACTTCTGAAGGCAATTAGTCCCACCAGATTTCAATTAGGGGTATCGGAGTAAAGGAGGCTGAATACAAATGCACGCCACACTATTCAGACATTTATTTGTAAAATATTTTGAAAAGCATTTATAATTTTCCTACACTACCATTTTGTGTTGGTCTATCAGAGGGATCCTCAAACTACGGCCCTCCAGCTGTTGCAGAACTACATATCCCATGAGACATTGTAAAACTCTGACATTCACAGACATGACTAGGCATGATGGGAATTGAAGTTCCTGAATAACTGGAGGGCCATAGTTTGAAGACCCATAGTCTATCACATAAAATCAATTTAGGTTTTTGATTGTAACATGTCAAAATGTGGAAAATGTCAAGGGGTATGAATACTTTTTCAAGGCACTGTACATAGAGGTAGATTAATATAGAAAGGGAGATGATAGATTGATCATAAAATGTGATAGATAGATAGAAACTGACAGATAATTCATAGATGGATAATAGTGACAGATTGACATAGATAGATAGATACATAGATAGATACATACCGTATTTGCCGGCGTATAAGACGACCCCCTATTTTTCCAGGAAAAATGTTGGTTTTGGGATATACTCGCTGTATAAGACTACCCCCTTCCTACTAGTCTTTCTGAAAACTAAGGGGTAGCCAGAACCGCTGACAGGAACAACCGCTGACAGAAACAGGCTTTTTTCAGATCTCACTGTGCCATTACTTTACATTACATGCCTCACTGTGCCATTACATTATATTTCATGCCTCACTGTGCCATTACACTACATGCCTCCACTGTGCCATTACATTACATGCCTCCACTGTGCCATTACATTACATACCTCCGCTGTGCCATTACATTACATGCCTCCACTGTGCCATCACATTACATGCCTCCACTGTGCCATTACATGCCTCCACTGCGCCATTACATGCCTCCACTGCGCCATTACATACCTCCACTGTGCCATCACATGCCTCCACTGTGCCACCACATGCCTCCACTGTGCCACCACATGCCTCCACTGTGCCATTACATGCCTCACTGTGCCAATACATTACATGCCTCCACTGTGCCATTACATTACATGCCTCCACTGTGCCATTACATTCCTCCATTGTGCCATCACATTACATGCCTCCACTGTGCCATCACATTACATGCCTCCACTGTGCCATTACATTACATGCCTCCACTGTGCCATCACATGCCTCCACTGTGCCATCACATGCCTCCACTGTGCCACCACATGCCTCCACTGTGCCACCACATGCCTCCACTGTGCCACCACATGCCTCCACTGTGCCGGCCAAGACGATCTCCCTACCTTACTTTCTTTTCAGATTTTGGCTTCCAGGCTGCGGGCATCCATGATTCAAAAGCCGCACCTCCAGTGTTCCGTGAACACTAAATTTCCCAGCAGGGCCTCTGTTCAGTGTTCCGTCTATCACGGATGCCCTCTCGTGCGAGGATGAGAAGGCATCCGTAAATTGCGGAACACTGAACAGAGGCCCTGCTGGGAAAATTAGTGTTCCGCCAATCGCGGAACAGTCTGAGGAGGAGGCGCGGCTTTTAAATCATGGATGCCCGCAGCCTGACGGAGACAGTTAGCGGCGTATAAGACGGCCCCCGACTTTGGATGCATTTTTTTGCATCCAAAAAGTCGTCTTATATGCCAGAAAATACTGTATATACATAGAGTCAGATTATTATACAAAGGTAGATGATAGATAGATAGATAGATAGATAGATAGATAGATAGATAGATAGATAGATAGATATTTCCCAGGCCCCTGAGAAGTCCGCTCAGAAGCCAGATGCTATAATTGTGTATGATCGATATTCGGCTTGTACAGACCATCCCTGCAGCAAGTTCTGATGTTATTACTACAGCAGAAAACACAAACCTCAGGCTGGCAATAAATCACAAGTATTCTGCTTTGCTTACCACAGTTTAATGCAGCAAATAAATAATATTTAAGTATAGTGTTATCTAAGTTAAAGGGGTTGTAAAGGTTTGTCTTTTATTTTCTAAATAGGTTCCTTTAAGCTAGTGCATTGTTGGTTCACTTACCTTTTCCTTCCATTTCCCTTCTAAATGTTCCCTTCTAAATGTTTTCTTTGTTTGAATCCCTCACTTCCTGTTTCTTGTCAATAAGATTTCCACCATCATCTGAGTGGTGGGAAGTCATTTAGAACAGCTTACTGAACACCTTACTGAGGAAGAACAGGAAGTGAGAAATTCAGACAAAGAAAACAAAGAAAAAAAAATCACCTCAGCTGTCCCTGCACAGTCAGGTCGTATGGGCTATGCCGGAGCAATTAGGTTAGCTTCTGTTCTTCTGATGTAGCATGGAAGCCACGAAAGTTGAGGCCCTGGGGGGAGAAAACACATAAACCAGCGACGACTGGTCCCCCAGGATCACTAACACATCTGGTCCGCATGCGGGTGGATCCTTTGTCCTTGACACAAAGTTGTTCAATTTCTTGTTGAACCTGGACTCAACACCCCTTATGTACAGGGTACCGTTTCTGTGACATTTGGTCAGAAAAAAGTCGGGGTGTAGAGGTTAATCCCCCGGACAATTGTAGACGGCTCTAGCGAATCGCCTGCCAATCTAGTATTCCATGAAATGATGATTGTCAGTAGACAAGGCACAAGCTCCTCCCTGGTAAACAAAGCAAACCACTAGAGAGGCATTGTCAGATTGTATTCAGACAGAGCAACCCTGTTACTTGAACGTTCAGGCCCTTAAGCCAGATGCTCCATCCGTAGCTCTAGAAGGCTGACAGATAAGGCTCCCTTGGAGCTTGATCACCTTCCCTGAGCCGTGGTCTCTTCCAGACCTGGATTCTATCCCTAGAGGCCAGCCCTCGCAACCTGCTCCCAGGTAACGGGTATGAAGGATCTTCCCTTCTGTCCATCATTCAGTTAAGAACCATCCACTGAAATTCCAGCATATCCCTGGGGACCAGACTTCTAGGATAATGCTAGGTTAGGATCAACTTGTTCCAGGCCGACAAATAATGTTTATATCAGCTTTGAATAAAACTGAGCATAGGGAACTGTCTCTGAATGAAGCCAGCATATTCCCACTAGACTGGGATCCTAACCCAGGAGTTCCAGATATTTAACCATGTTGGACTCCCCTAGGCCCAGCCATGCTACTGACTGATCTGTCAGCAGAAGTTTGCTTTGGTATGCCATTACTGCTATACCCTGGGCCTTTAGACTTGCTAGAGGCAGGCCCTAGCAGCCTCATAAATAAACACACATGCAAATAGCTCCCCATATGTGCATGTGGCAAGTTTTTAAAGGCCATATGCCTCTATGGAAGCGTGTGTTCATGGAAGCGTGTTTTCATGGAAGCGTGTGATCATGGAAACATGAAATCATACAAATATGTTTTTGGCAAAAACATAACAAAGGGGGTGTGCTGCATACACACATACATATAGCATGTGAGCTATGAACAAGCATCTTGCAAAACAAGTATGCCCTATGAACGTGTTATGCAGCATTGTGCAACGTGTACCCCTGCAGACACATATTCCTATGCAAGGCCAAGGAATCCTGTATAATTAAGGAAACCTAATTATCATGCCTCATAACGCAAAATTTAGGCAAACATGCATCATTATGTAATTCAGCAATTTTCATGCGATCCAACATCTATGCATCTTAAGCACTCCTGTGCGGACAAGTACCCTTGTGTGACCAAGGATTCTTGTATGATCGAGCACCCCTGTGCAATCCAGCATTTTTATGCAATTAAGCATTTAATGCGATTTTTAGCATTTCTGCGGCTCTCTGTGTGACCAAACATGCCTGAGTAATCCAGGACTCGGGTGACCAGAAAAACATGTGTGATCCCGCATCTTTATGCACTCCAGCATCTTTATGCGATTTTAGGCATTCCTGTGGAAACAAGCCTCTCTGGGTGACCAAATATCCTTGGGTAATCAAGGACTCGGGTTATCAAGTAACCATGTGTGATCCCGCATCCTTATGCACTTAAGCATCTTTATGCGATCTTAGGCTTTCCTGTGGAAACAAGCCTCTCCGTGTGACCAAATATCCTTGGATAATCGAGGACTCGTGTTATCAGGTAACCATGTGAGATCCCGCATCTTTATGCACTTTAAGCATTTTATGCGATTTTACGCACTTTGCTGTGATTTAACGCCCTTATGTGACCATGTAAAATCATACAAACAAAAACACGTGTATATTTATGTGATCAACAATAAAACATGCTTTGTTACCTGTTTTTACTCCACATGCATTTTGAACATTTCAAACTCATGTATTTCATGCAAACATGCGGACTGGTAAAGAGGCAGTTATGCTCTGCAGATGTGCGCCTCCGCAAACCTGCAACGTTAGCCATGTGCACAGCAGCAACTGTGCACCCCCCAGTTGTGCATTTGGTTAGCCTGAAGCCAACACCAGGATGAGGACTTTATAGAGACAGAGGCTCTGGCCGTCTAGGCTGAGGAAAGTTATATGCAGCTTGAATCTCAGAAAAACACTACAGCTGCAACCAGAGCTTGTGGGCTTCTGATCATTTTCTCCTCATTAGGCTGACACCTGTTATCTGTTCTCTGACAGTAACCCTTCATCCTAAGGTCTTTCAATCCCCTGGTTTGAGGAATTAGAGCAGGGAAAGGGACACACCCTGTTTTCTGCTTGTGATGTTGCTGTGAATATAGCAGTTAACCTCTTATAGACCCATAAATGCAATGCAACAAAACATATGCAGAGTGACTGCAATGTTGGGGGAGGCCAACGCCTGACAGGGCTGATAGCTCATTATGTGAGCTGTCTTAAGTCTCTACAGGGGAGGATAGTATCATTCAAGCATGATAAAGGGCCACCAGATTCAGGTGGTGATACCCCTTCCTACCCCTGAACCCTCCTTTACGGGGAGACAAAAAAGTCCTAAGCCAAAAGCAGAGGAACTTAACCCTGGTGCATCAACAGCTGATCTTAGTCTAGCAAATAATGCCTGCTAATCTGCACAGCTAGATGCTGAGTAGGTGTCTTAGATGAATCTGTATCCAACATCCACAAGGTGTTTACGTGCCCAAGCTACTGTGTCCCCCTGGCTTTACAGAGCTCTGACGTCTGGGCCTATCGAAGGGGCCGCCCTGCGTCTGCACCATGAGCCGGCGCACAAGCGCGTGCGCCAGTGGCAACCACAAAATCCCCCTACAAAGTGCGCGCCCCCCTTGCGCGCGTAGGGGAATGGTGGAGGTGGGTGAGAGGGAGATCCCCCAAGGAGCGCCATGGACCCGGACTACGAGGGACCCCCCCCCCATCGTGGCAGAGCCTGAAGCAGAGGAAGTAAGCTGCACCATAGATCAGCTAACCTTGAGCTTTCGTTTCTGGAAAGCATGGAAAGTGAAACACCAGGCATGTCCTTTTACTGCCTTTAGTGGTGGAAAACAGATAAGACATACTCATGACAATCCTTTGCATAGGACTTAGGGGTACCAGCCTCCTGAAGGGGAGATCTATGGGTACTACAGCCATCCTGTCTCAATAGACATAGTGGTTTCTTTGCCCAGGCACACATGTATTATAGGCAAGACCCAATAACCTTTTCAGCAGAGGACTAGGACCCACTTAGGGGAGGTATATGGGTGCCAGAGCCATCCTGTCTCAGAAGACATAGTGGTTAAGTTGCCCATGCATAGAAGCATAAAAATAGGCGAGACCCATAATCCCCAATGGAGAACCTACTGTCGGACCAGTCCCGTAGGTACCTCCGCTTACCTTTCCACGCTGCAGGGTATTGCAAAGCAAGAGGCCCAGTCTTCACCCCTCACCGTGGGCTTCGTCTCAGACCTTCAGGGACTGGGGTCCATAGCAGATCACCCCTCCCCTGGACCTATATAGCACCCTGGCAACAGAAAAAACATTTGGGCTTTGGCATCGACCAATGCTCTGGAACCCAGGGTCCAGCTCTCAGAGAGAAGCATTATAGGCAAAACCTCGTTCTTCGTACCGAGGCCCGGGTACCGTCCACTTTGGCTTTGAAGCACCTTGGATGGATCCGGATTCTATGGAGGCTTTTTAAATCCAGCATGGATCCCTCCAGTGGAGCTCCTTAGAGCACATGTTTACTCGTGACCAACACCTTAGACACTGGTGAAAAAACGGAGGTGCTCCCAGTATGGGAGGGGTTATATAGGGAGGGAACTTCCTTTTCTAATTGATTAAACCAGTGTCCAGCACCTGAAGGTGGAATATAACCCACATAGTAATGATTAAAGACTCTGTGTCCCGTGATGTACGATAAAGAAATCACTTTAAAGTTGATGTAAACCCGATTCATGAAATATGAGCTGGGCACATGTATCTGCAGTATTTTGTTATCTTTTTTTTAATGAGCCAAGTCTTATAGCTCTCTTCTGAACAGTTCCTCTGTTATCAGCCTGAGAACTCCTGACATATTTTTTAACTTTTTAGACAAAAGCAGCCTGAATCTTTTGTCAAAGGAGGCTGCTAAAATAGAGTAGCAGAGAGCAGCTCCTATTACAAATCAGCTCTGAGAGTCTCTGCCTATGAGGAGAGGGGGTGTGTGCCTTTTTTCCAATCAGCAATATTAGCTATCTTGGCTGTATGCCCAGACATAACACTGTGTGTTAACCAGGAAGAGAAAATCTCCTAACACAATCTCAACTTTCTAAACAGTATATAAATGTGAACACAGCAGATATACATATAAAACGTATGTAGGGAGATTTGGTTAATCTATGTGTATCATCTGAGGCTGTTCACTTCACTGGGTGTATGGGGGTTTACATCCACTTTAAAGGGGTTGTAAAGGTACAATTTTTTCCTAAATAGCTTCCTTTACCCTAGTGCAGTCCTCCTTCACTTACCTCATCCTTCGATTTTGCTTTTAAATGTCCTTATTTCTTCTGAGAAATCCTCACTTCCTGTTCTTCTGTCTGTAACTCCACACAGTAATGCAAAGCTTTATCCCTGGTGTGGAGTGTCGTGCTCGCCCCCTCCCTTGGACTACAGGAGAGTCAGGACGCCCACTAACACACAGCTCCTTTATCTATCTGCAACGTAAAGAGCATCCTGAAGGTACTCGCAACACTTTTGGGTGCCGTCACACAAGCAACGATGTGATTTCGAAAGCATTGTCGTTAAAGAAAAGAGAATACTGAATGCAAGGCGAGCTCCATGTAATTTATACCAGACTAATTCTAGTCATTTGCATCGATAGTCTGGTGTCTGAACCCGGCTCTGTAAGGTCTGATAATTCCGACGGCCAAACACGGAGCTGCGATTAATACTAGTAATTACCTGCAAAATAGGAAGGGTAATAATCAATAGAACCGTCTGGCAGCTTAATATCTCCATAACAAATAAAATACTTAATTTATTGAGTTTAGACCTTTCAAGAAGAGTCAACACATTCAAATTTGTTATTAGTGGTGAGCGCTCCTCAGAAGACTCGAAAAACTGGGGAATAACTAAAATATATATATATATATATATATATATATATATATATATATATATATATATATATATATATATATATATATATATATGTATATATATATATATATATATATATATATATATATATATATATATATATATATATATATATTATTATGGAAGATTATACCCATAGATTAAATAATATAAACTTGGAGATAAAAACAAGGAGATGGTGAAAGTAAAAGAATTGCTTTGGTTTGTACCCAAAGTGTATCTAAATACAAGAACAAAAATGTAATATATTTCAGCTTAGAAGTTCTTACATATTATGGCTGCATTAATTTTGTCTTTTAGCTTTTTTTAACCACTTCACCCCCTGAAGGATTTGCCCCCTTCCTAACCAGGCCATTTTTTGCGATTCGGCACTGCGTCGCTTTAACTGACAATTGCGCGGTCGTGCGATGCTGTACCCAAACAAAATTTGCATCCTCTTTCCCCCCATAAATAGAGCTTTATTTTGGTGGTATTTGATCACCTCTAGCATTTTAATATTCTTTTTGTGCTATGAACAAAAAAAGAGCAACAAATTTGAAAACAAAATTGCTATAATTAATATCCCAAATTAAAAAAAAAAGTCTATTAGTTTAGGCCGATATGTATTCTACATATTTATGGTAAATTTTTTTTGCAATAAGCGTATATTGATTGGTTTGCACAAAAGTTATAGCATCTACAAAATAGGGGATATCATTTATGGCATTTTTATTTTTATTACTAGTGATGGCGGTGACCTGTGATTTTTATTGGGACTGCAACATTACGATAGACAGATCGGACACTTGACACTTTTTTGGGACCATTGACATTTATACAGCAATCAGAGCCAAAAATAGCCACTGATTTCTGTATAAATGTCATTGGCAGGGAAGGGGTTAACTGTGTTCCCTAGGTGTGTTCAAACTGTGGGGGGAACATGGCTGACAAGAGGAGGAGAGGGATCGTTGTTCCTACTTAGTAGGAACACACGATCTCTCTCCTCTCACCTGACAGAACTGGGATTTGTGTGTTTAAACACAGAGATCCCGGTTCTCGCTCTGTCACGAGCGATCGCGGGTGCACGGCGGACACCGTGCCCACTGGGCATGCACATCGGCTCTGGGGACAGGCTAAGGGCGCGAGCATGCCTGCTACAGCATCTTAAAGAGCCAACGTAAAGCTACAATGGCTCGTCCAGGGGAGCCATCCTGCCGCAGTGTAACTGCGGCGGCTGGTCGGAAAGGGGTTAAACCTGTTGATCCTGCCCAGTGGTCTCCAAACTGCGGGCCGGGGGCAGGATGCGGCCCTTTGCTTGCTTTTATCTGGCCCTTGGGGAACTATTTCATTCACTGACACCAACAAAGGGGCACAGTTACTCATAATGACACCAACAACTGGGCCCAATGACACCAAAGATGGGGCACAATATGTTATCAACAATAGGGCCCAATGACAGGGCACAATTCCTACCAAAGATGGGGCACAATTCCCCCCAATGACATCAGCAATGGGGCCCAATGATGAGGCACAATTCCTCCCAATGACATCAATAATGGGGCCCAATGACAGGGCACAATTCCTACCAAAGATGGGGCACAATTCCTCCCAATGACATGGGACATCACAATGGGGCCCAATGATTTTTTTTCTTTTTTTTTAAAGTGTATTTTGTGAGTGTACTCGAGAGAGGAGCCAGACTGCAGGAGTTGGGAGTAGGCAGGCCTCCCCCAGAGGCAATCTGCCACCTTTCTCCATGCCCCGGGTGGCAATGGTGGGTGTGTGAGGGGGTCCTCCCACACAGCCCGCCCTACCTGCTCCGCTTTGAAGCCCAACGGGGCAGAGGGACTCCCTATAAGGGAGTGAGAGGATTTAGCCCGCTCAACCAGCCCAGTTAGTCCTTCGCCTCTCTTTTTAGAGACCGCATGGTCAAAGTGCGTGCATGTTAACCCAATTTCGAGTGCGTGTAAGTGTGGTGGTTTTTGTGGGAGGGGGGTGGGCGTACTAAGCGCAGGCTTACCTCGCATAGCACACCCACCGGGAGCCGGGCTGAGACCACCAAACTCAATTCACATGTAGCCGAGACCGGGATCTGAACCCCTAGCTCCAGAGGTGAATGGCTGGTCAGCGCAGTGCCAATCGCGTTGAGCCACCGCAGCTCCCTATGGGGCCCAATGATGAGGCACAATTCCTCCCAATGACATCAACAATGGGGTCCAATGACGGGGCAGAATTCCTACCAAAGACAACAACTTTTGGGGCAGAATTACTCCCAATGACACAAGTGATGGGGCACAATTCCCTCTGGCTGACACCGAAGATGGGGCATGGTTTACTCCAACTGATGCTGGGACCTTTTTCTTCTCCCGATAGCCACAGTCTGGCCCCCCTAAAGCCTGATGAACAGTAAAGTGGCCCTTTGCTTAGAAAATTTGGAGACCCCTGGTCTATCACATAAAATACAAGTTTTTGCTTGGAACATGACAAAATGTGGAAAATGTCAAGGGGTATGAATACTTTTTCAAGGCACTGTATGTCCATAGCCCGAAACTGCCTTGCTGCCTCCTCGTTTGGTTCTACATAATCCGCAGAACTATTTTCAGGCAACTAGGGTTTCAGTAATATTTTTCTGCTCTGTGCTGAATTATCTGATGACTGAGCTACAGACCAATAAAATGGCGATGTTTATTAAGCTGCTGAGCCCAGACCTCCCTCCAGCCAGTAAAGAAATGATTTATCGAATAGTCTACACAGTGCAAACAAAAAAAAAAAATGATCTTGTTTTGGCTACTAAAAACATTATTTTAATGGGTCTATTTATTTGGTTGCGTTATTGGTGCTGTGAGTTATAAATTGACTGCAGCTTTGTTCTGCAGAGAAACATTAGGGCAGGTATTAACATATTATTCACTATCAGTGCCGAATTATAAACAGCTTGTATATTATTCCACCATGGTGTACAATGGATGGAAATGACAAAAAATTCTCACCTAAAACTAAGACTTGCTGCAGGCATTCAGACAAGTGCACTGTATTATTATAATAAAGCGTATTCGGTAATATCAACCCCATACAGAAAATTCCAATATATCCCGGAACACAATATCTCACAGGGGAACAATGACATTTATTACAGTACATCTGTACACGGGTATTTAATTTGCTAATAATGTTTTATTATCATTGCTGTGTAGAGAACAGGCCAACTGCTACACAAAGGAGGCATTATCACCCACCGCCAGATGTAAGAGAGGTGCAGATTCAGGGTTGGTGAACTTAAAGTCTCTAAAAAAAATTCCCCTTACAGCTTACAGTAAAATAAATAAGTTTTATTGTTATATTATTACAGATTCTAATATGTCAACATGGGCGTCCGCTGAATTTTTTTCAGGGGCGGTGGGGGGGCGCTTCAGCAGCGGCGATGCACAGTCGCATTTAACCCTCTCTTCAAACACTAGCGGGGGTTAAAGGTGCCCCGCTAGCCGCCAAATAGCGGAGCTAAAACTATGGTAAAGCGCAGCCAGCAAGCAGTGTGAAATAGCTCTTGAGATAATTCAGCTTCACTCCATGCCCATATAAATAGAGCCTAGAGCAGGGATATGCAATTAGCGGACCTCCAGCTGTTGCAGAACTACAAGTCCCATGAGGCATAGCAAGACTCTGACAGCCACAAGCATGACACCCAAAGGCAGAGGCATGATGGGAATTGTAGTTTTGCAACATCTGGAGGTCCGCTAATTGCATATCCCTGGCCTAGAGAATGTACAGACCACCCTTCAGCATAGATGGACCCCCCTTCAGCACAGACCCCACCTTCAGCTCAGATGGACCGCCCCCCTTCAGCACAGACACCCCCATTCCTCACAGACCCCTCCATTCAGCACAGATGGACCCCCCCCTTGAGATGGGGATGGATGGTCAGGTGCAGTGGTGTCACCCCGCACCAGACCACCCCCCGCCCCCCTTACAACACCACGACCAGCAGCTCGCCTCTCTCTCCCTGTTCTAACCTGCCTGTCACTGCAACGCTGTCACTGTTTCAGTCGCGGAGGGGTGTTCACTCTTTAACACCTTCTTGATTTTCCAGGGGGAGTCAATTGCCCCCCCTTGCCCTATGGAGCGTACACCCATGTATGTCAATACGTCATAGTGCTCAGCTATATAACGTATGTGTTATTCCCAGCCTTTTCAGGGTATTTGCCTTCTGATATTTTATTATAATTAATTTTATTTTATTTTACTCAGTTTTATAATGTTAAATCCTTTTGATTACCCTTACCATAAAGAACATTGCAAATGTGGGAACTCCAATTTTGCTCATTAACCGCTTGCAGACCAGCCGCCGCAGTTATAAAAAAAAACATCATTAATATGCATATAATACCTAAAAAAAAACATTTAAACATTTTTTTTACTCACCTGGAAATACCTGTTGCAATGTGGTCCCATGAAATCTGCCTTCTGAATCACCTCTAATTGTGCCGTTATCTCCCTCGGCTCCACAGCTCGCTACTGCTCCTGGGAAATGTGTGTCATCATTTCCCAGGATGCAGTGTGTTTCCCCTAGGGCTAGAATCGCGGGACTTCAAGACAGGAAGTGACGCTATTCAATGATTCATTGAAGATTTCAGCGCCATTTTCAGGACTGGAATGGCTGCATAGTATTCTTTATCTTCCGGCGTGTTACACTGATATTCGTTGTTGTTCTTCATTGCCATCACAACGGTGGGCACTTCCGACGCCGACGCCTGTTGTGATGGCAAGCCGAGTGGTTGACAGCGCAGCGCAGCACTGCTGTTACACTGCGCACGCGTGGGAATGGGGCAGGATGGCGGGCTGTGATGGTCACTGCTCGTCATCACTGTCCAGGAAGTAAGTGCTTGTGGGCTTCACATGCCCACAAGCAAAATGAGAACTTCGGCAAAGATATTTTAAAAGTCACTTTACACAAAAACTCAGCAGATTAGTGGCGGATTTGAAAATAGTAAGTAAACTTACTTGTACAATTGTATTGTCTGATGAATAAACTGACTAAAAATTTAAAAATGTGGTTGGAACCCCCCGATTAAAGAATATGCCAACACAAAATTTCATAAACCTGATATACCATGTACTTGTATTACAACGTATCCTGTTCTGCTTGTATTGCTTTCTTTGTGTGCAATTCCTGGTGTTTCTGCTAGTCCCTCTGCTTTCCTATTAAAACTGACCACACTAGGCAGGCTAGCACATCGTGGTCAGTCTTATGGCTATGCTGAGAACTCCTCCAATGATCAGATCTGTGCTAACACCCCCACCCTGCTCTTCAATTATTATGCATCTGAGAACAGAGGGTATGTGATCACTTTTTAAATAGGGGAATAGGGAAATAGGGAAAAACTATTTAAGCAACAGACAGCATGGATTCATGAAAGACAGAAGTTGTCAGACAAACCTGATTTCTTTTTATGAAGAGGTAAGTATAACCTTGGACAGAGGCGTGGCAGTGGACGTGGTACTGTATACCTGAATTTTGCAAAAGCATACGATACAGTTGCCCACACACGGCTCATGTGTAAAGTAAAGTCTACAGGATTGGAAATATCAGTTTCGTGGTTAATGTGGTTAATGATTCTTACTCTGAATGGTCCAAGGTTATCAGTGGTGTACCCAAGGTTCAGTGTTGGGACCCTTACTTTTTAATATCTTTATAAATGATATTATAAATGATATTGGGTCTAGGATCAAAAGTAATATTTCTGTCTTTGCAGATGACACCAAGCTATGCAGTGGAATAACGTTTTTACAGGATGTCGCCAATTTACAAGCCAACCTCAATGCTCTGTCTGATTGAGCGACTAAGTGGGAGATGAGGTTTAATGTTGATAAATGTAATGTTATGCACTTGAGGGCTAAGAATATGTGTCATACATACTAGAGGGAGTATAACTGGAGGAATCCGTTGTGGAGAAGGATCTGGTTGTTTTGGTAGATCATAAGCTCAATAATGGCATGCAATGCCAAGCTTTCCAAAGCGAGCAAAGTCCTTTCTTGTATTAAGAGAGGTATGGACTCCAGAGACAGAGATATAATTTTGCCCCTGTACAAATCATTAGTAAGACCTCATCTGGAATATGCAGTTCAGTTTTGGGCACCAGTTCTCAAGAAGGATATCGGAGAACTGGAGAAAGTGAGGAGAAGGGCAACCAAACTGATAAGAGGCATGGGGGAGCTCAGCTATGAGGAAAGATTAGAGGAACTGAATTTATTCACTCTTGAGAAGAAGAGGTTAAGGGGGGATATGATCAACATGTACGAATATATAAGGGGTCCATATAGTGAACTTGGTGTTGAGTTATTCACTTTAAGGTCAACACTGAGGACAAGGGGGCACTCTTTACGTCTAGAGGAAAAGAGATTTCATCTCCAAATATGTAAAGGTTTCTTTACAGTAAGAGCTGTGAAAATGTGGAATAGACTCCCACGCAGAGGTGGTTCTGACCAGCTCAGTAAAGTGCTTTAAGAAAGGTCTGGATACTTTCCTAAATGTACATAATATAACTGGGTACTGACATTTATAGGTAAAGTTGATCCGGGGAATATCCGATTGCCTCTCAGGTGATCAGGAAGGAATTATTTCCCCTGCTGTAGCAAATTGGATCATGCTTTGCTGTTTTTTTTTTGCCTTCCTCTGGATCAACTGTGGGTATAGAATTGGGATTGTATGATATTATTATTATTTTATTTCTTGTTGTTGAACTTGGACTTGTGTCTTTTTTCAACCTAACTATGAATCACAATAGTAGAAACTCACTTTTAATTACTCAAGAACAGGCATCCATGTTACTTGGTCCACAAGGAGAGTCGTCCTGGCCGCTCTGATGGCTGTCTTGGCTGGCAAGATGGTGGTGTGTAGGAGGAAAACCAAGAGAGAGGGGTGGAACGCTCTCGCAACCGCAGTGCTGGTCGTGATGACGACACTGGTGTGTTTGCTCCTTTCTCGCACATTTCTTTCACCACCAGGGTGCGCCCGCTTGGGAACTCATTGCAAACACGCAGTGATGTCATCATGACACCCCGCACTCCTCCACAGTAAGGATACACTGAGAAGGGGAAAGCGGAGATCTTGTTACACCCACCAGAGTTTTCACTTTTACACTTCTTTTTAACAGTAAAGTGAGTTTATATAGTGAAATACAGTACTTAGAAAAGCAGCGAACTTCTGTCAGATTAGAAAACTTGTAAGATGACTAGGCTTGCCTCTGCTTTTAAAAGAAAATAAAAGAAATCCAATAAAATTTTGTTTTGTCATAAATTCAAGCCAAAATGTATTCTGCTACATGTTTTTGGTAAACAAAATCTTGTTAAGTGTGTAATATTTGGTTTGTGTGATCAAGGACAGATGTACGCAGATGATGGCTGTGAGTGGACACGGCTGTCATGTGATTGGGAGAACCAATCACAGAGTCCTCCTGCCGATCGGAGATGCGCCATGCCTGGGTGATCACCAGCTGGCCTAAGCGATCTGCTCTCCTTTCCGACAACTTCAGTGTGAGGAGAGGAGAGTCGATCGCCTAGCAACCAGCTCTCTATTAATATCATGGCTGTGATTGGACACGGGTGTCATGTGATCGGGAGAACCAATCAGAGAGCCCTCCTGCTAATCGGAGATGCGCCGTGTCCGGGTGACACGAGTGCATCGGGATTGCGCCGATGCGCGGGCACACACGTGATCCCCCTCCTTTTGAGGGACGTTTCTGAACGTCCATTTAAAAGGAGAGACCGCCCACCCGGCCGTATATGTACAGTGGCCAGGTGGGAAGTAGTTAGAAACCTTTTTTTTTATTAGTTCTATGTAAAATTTAAATTTTCTGAGGTACTGAATTTTGGGTTTTTCACTAGCTGTAAGCCATAATCATCAAAACTAAAAGAAAGAAATGCTTGAAATGTATCACTCTGTGTGTAACGCATCTACCGTATATACTCGAGTATAAGCCGACCCGAATATAAGCCGAGGAACCTAATTTTACCACAAAAAATGGGAAAACGTATTGGCTCGAGTATAAGCCTAGGGTGTTCATCTGCATGCCTCACTGTGTCCATGTGCATGCCTCACTGTGCCAATGCCTCACTGTGTCCATGACTAAACTGACGTTTAACATGGGAGTCTATGGAAGAAATGCCCGTATTTGAAAAATCGGTGCTCCCCAGCCAACAAACTTTGCACACTTGTAAAGGAGAAATGGGGCTACATGTGTGCCAAGTTATGGGTCCAGGGGACCTTCGACCAGCTAGTACTGGGTCCCAAAGTCACCGGAGGAATTACCGTTTAACATAGGAGTCTATGGAAGGGGTGCCCAGTTTGAAAAATCGGTGCTCCCCGGCCGTAGGTCCCCCGGACAACAATATTTGCACACTTGTAGACAAAGAGTGGGTCTACATGTGTGGCAAGTTTGGGGTCCAGGGGACCTAGGGCCGTCACCGGGTCCCCAAAGTCCGGGAGATCAGGTGCAAGAAGGTGACTCGAGTATAAGCCGAGGGGGGCATATTCAGCACAAAAAAATTTGCTGAAAAACTTGGCTTATACTCAAGTATATACAGTATATATAATATATGAGTTTCACTTTTTGAATTGAATTACTAAAATAAATTAACTTATTGATGATATGCCAATTTTATGAGATGTACCTGTCTTACATTAGTGCGATATAGCCATATATTTTCGCTTAGAAAAACCTTTTCTCTGTGAATTTGGAGATATCATCTTCTTTCCTCTACTGTTGCCATAACTCTGCACCAACATCATATACTGCTACATACAGTAAAGTATGTCCAACCATGAATTTCACAAAGGGGCTTTGTAAAAAGGATTCCTGTAAATCTCAATCCCAAACAATGGTATTGGGAAATCAAAGTGGTTCTGGCTTTTCTGGAGGGTTCACTTTTTCCATTTATTTCAAGAAATTTCTTATCTCCTGTTAAAGGAAACAAAAATTTAAATAATACTATTTAAATCATTTAAAAGACCACCACAAAGTCTGTAATGTTAACTTCATTTTTGTTTCTAATGGCATTGAGAGAAGTGCCATTTTTGAAATTATAGAGATCGAATAAATTGAAAATCAGCTCTAACAAAATGTTAATGTCCCAGTTGCAAAGATTGCAGGAATCTTTTTATAAATGCATATATACAGCTACATGTGAGAATAGTAAATTCTTGTAAATGGCATTTACAGCTTGTTTTGTCAATGTAAAGACTTAAGTGCGAAATCTTGGTCATTTTCATTCCACTCACAAAATAAAAAAACAGATCCGGAAGGAACTAAACATATACTGTAGATATGATGGCTAACAAAATTGGTTTTTGAATATACTGTAGATAAGGAAATGTTGCAATAAGAGTACAGAAACAGTAACAAATGGAATTTCATATGACTAAAATCGATTATTATAATATTCTAGAGAGTGGATTCTTGATTTAAATTTTGTTTTGCATAAAGTTACAATACTAAAATTAATTCAGTATATATACACATGATATATTGTGTTCATTTTAGGTAACTGAATAAAAAAATAGATTTTGACCTCATCCTCTTTTATGGCGATTAGTTAAATGATTCTATCCATTCCTTCTCAAGAATAAGGCCTGGAGCTAGATGGGCAGCATTGATTGAAAGCCATCATTGATTTTACCAAGCAGGCTGGAGGGTTAAAATTAGCTTTTGTTTAAAAGGAACATGACTTACCTGATTGGAAGGGGCAGGGTGGGACCTTGGTGGGGTGATGTTGGGTGATGCCTTGTCCTCAGGATTAGTCAGAGCTGGTACAGTGAAGAACAAGCTTTTCCCATCTTCTCTCCCCTAGATCTTTTCCCATGGTTTTCTGTCTTTCCTTTCCTTCTATTTGCCTTTCTTCCCTTATTTTTAATCAGGAAGTTTACAGTTGGGTGGTGGGTGGGGGCGGGGGCCTATTTTTGGGCACTGATATGCATTTCTGGGGATTGTCTGCTTATATCTGGGATAATTGGTAACAGTTTGCAGAGGTCTGGTACAATTGGGTCCTTGAAGGTGGTAACGGTTAAAAATTTGGAGAATGATGGGTTGGGCTCATTTTAGGTATGGGTGTACCTTCCCTAGTTAACCACTTGGTGCCCGAACTATAGCTGAATGATGGCTACAGCGTGGACCTGTAGGGTGCACGCTGTGATCACCCGAGTCACTGAGACTCGGGTGATCACAGATCCGTGTAAGGGGCCAGTCCCGGCTCCTTACCACGTAATCAGCTGTCAGGCAATGACAGCTGATCACATGATGTAAACAAAAGCCGATAACCGTTTTTTGCTCTCCTCACGCTGACACCCATCAGTGCCCATCACTGCCACCTATCAGTGCCACCTATTAGTGCTACTTCTCAGTGCCCACCAGTGCCACCTAGCAATGCCCTTCAGCCCTTCAGTGCCACCCATCAGTGCCACCTCTCAGTGCCCACCAGTGCTGCCTATCAGTGCCCACCAGTGCTGCCTTATTGGTGCCCATCAGTGCAGCCCATCGGTGCAGCCTCATCAGAGCAGCCTAATCAGCGTACATCAATGAAGGACAAAAATCACCCGTTTCCAAAATTTTATAACAAAATCAAAAAATATATAATAAAAAAATAATTAAAATACCAATTTTTGTTTTAACAAAAAAAAACGCAGAGGTGATCAAATACAACCAAAAGAAAGCTCTATTTGTGGGAAAAATTTATAAAATTCCATTTGGGTACAGTGTTGTATGACTGCGCAATTGTCATTAAAAGTGCATCAGCGCTGAAAGATGAAAATTGGTCTGGGCAGGAGGGGGGTTTAAGTGCCCAGTAAGCAAGTGGTTAAGGTAACCACTTGCCGACCGCGCTATAGACAAAAGACGTCTACAGCGCGGTTGAGTTATTCTGGGAGGACGTCTATGAACGTCCTCCCAGAATCTTGCTACCACGCGCCCCCAGAATCATCCGTGGCATCACAGATCGCGGTAAATTGGCAGGATCATTTTTTTTATTATTTCAGGCTTCCCAGCCTAGAGGTGAGATGTGGGGTCTTATTGAACCCACATCTCACTGTAAAGAGGACCTGTCATGCTACAGTATATTCTTATTACAAGGGATGTTTACATTCCTTATAATAGGAATAAAAAGTGATCAAAAAATGTATTTTTAGGGAAAAATGTGTCAAACTAAAATAAATAAAGTAAAATGAACAATAACCTGTTGTTTAAATTTTTTAAAGCGCCCCTGTCCCCGTGTGCTCGCATGCAGAAGCGAACGCATACGTAATTCCCGCCGACATATGAAAACGGTGTTCAAGCTACACATGTGAGGTATAGCTGTGAACTTTTGAGCGAGCGCAATAATTTTGGCCCTAGACCTCCTCTGTAACTCAAAACATGTAACCAATAAAAAAAATTAAAGCTTCGCCTATGGGGATTTTTAAGTAGCAAAGTTTGGCGCCATTCCACGAGCGTGTGCAATTTTGAAGGGTGACATGTTGGGTATCTATTTACTCGGCGTAACTTCATCTTTCATATTATGCAAAAACATTGGGCTAACTTTACTGTTTTTTTTTTTTTAAGCACAAAACTGTTTTTTTTAAACGCGTTTGAAAAATTGCTACGCAAATACCGTGCGAGGTAAAAAGTTGTAATGACCGCCATTGTATTCTCTAGGGTCTTTGCTAAAAAAGTATATATATATATATATATATATATATATATATATATATATATATATATATATATATATAAAATGTTTTTGGGTTCTATGTAATTTTCTAGCAAATAAATTATGATTTTTACATGTAGGAGAGGAATGTCAGAATTGGCTTGGGTGCTCCAGAACGCCTGAAGCACTCCCTGCATGTTGGGCCTCTGTATGTGGCCACGCTGTGTAAAAGTCTCACACATGTGGTATCGCCATACTCGGGAGTAATAGCAGAATGTGTTTTGGGGTGTAATTTGTGGTATGCATATGCTGTGTGTGAGAAATAACCTGCTAATTTAACAATTTTGTGAAAAAAAAAATCTTGATATTGCAAAGAATTGTGGGAAAAAAATGACAACTTAAAAAAACTCACAATGCCTTTTTCTAAATACCTTGGAATGTCTTCTTTCCAAAAAGGGGTCATTTGGGTGGCAGTTGTACTTTTCTGGCATGTTAGGGTCTCAATAAATGAAATAGGCCGTCAGTACTTCAGGTGTGATCAATTTTCAGATATTGGCACCATAGCTTGTGGACTCTATAACTTTCACAAAGACCAAATAATATACACCAATTTGTACTTATTTTTACCAAAGATATGTAGCAGTATAGATTTTGGCCAACATTTATGAAGAAAAATTACGAATGTTCTAATTTTTATAACAGAAACGAGAAAAATTCATTTTTTTTACAGAATTTTCAGTCTTTTTTCTTTTATAGCGCAAAAAAAAAAAAAAAACGGAGATTAAATACCACCAAAAGAAATCTCTATTTGTGTGAAAAAAAGGATACAAATTTCATATGGGTACAGTGTTGTATGACTGAGTAATTGTCATTCAAATTGTGAGAGCACCGAAAGCTGAAAATTGCTCTGGTTAGGAAGGGGGTTTAAGTGCCCAGTGGTCAAGTGGTTAAAGCAGTAATGTAATAAGAGTTTGGCTGTATCAAGGGTATCTTGATAGTAAATTGTACGAGTCTGTGTATTTGCAACTGGGGCACTTGAAGTCTATTTTGTGGTAGATACAGACGGTCAGTCAAATACAAGTTGCCTTCAAAGACAATAGACCTTAAGGAGTTCAGTTACTGTACTTATATTTTTGTCATTGACGTTCGGATATGAAAAGATGTATTTTTGTAATAAGTTGTATTTTACTGTTATTTAATAAATGGCTGCTATGGCCTTTCAACTCCAAAAGAAAGTGTAGTTGTCCGTTTATTGATGGGTTACAATTAAGTTTAGTTTATTAAGTTTTTTCAAGGTTATGGCAGCTGTAATGTCCTGCAAAACCTCAGTTATGAGTAGGAAATCTGATTCTATGTAGGAAAATACGTAACACACTTATTCAGCATATTTTCTACATTATTAAAAATGTGTTGTTAATACACAATGAATTTTTAAATATAATAGCCTCAGAATTTGTTATAATTAAATTCCACCTTATACTTCCTTGTGTATTACACAAATAAAGATAGTATTTTTTTAAATAAAGGACAAAAAAAATATAACAGTATGAAACAATGAGGACTGATACTGTGGGGGTTATTTACGAAAGGCAAATCCACTTTGCACTACATCAGAGTCCCCCACTCTTCCTTACATCACAGTGCACCCCTTTCCTTATGCTGCTGCTGGGAAGAAGCTGGATGCATTGATTGAAAGCAGAAAGTAGGGGTCTGGAGGAGGACCAGAGGAGGGCTGGAGCTCTCTTACAGCTGCAGTAGAGGTGCGAGGGCCACATGAAATGGCTAGGAGGGCCGGATTCGGCCCATGGATATGTGTTTGACACCTGTGGACTAGTGTGTATAATGGACACCAATAACATCCAAGTACATCTAGCATAGGGAGCCCAAAAGATAAAACAGCTGCAGGAGACGCTCCTTTTAGTGTGTGGTCCAGTCGACATACAGCACCTCTGGGTCTCCCAAGGATCCTGCTTCCCTGCATGTCCCCCTCGGATCTACAGTGACTGCACTTCCAAGTGCACTTGTAGTGCAAAGTACATTTGCCTTTCATAAATAACCCCCTGTATTTGACACAGAGAGGTAGTAATTAATATTATTTAGACCTGATGGCTCAGCCAGGCCTTAGCAAATGCCCTTTGCAGGCAGGGACCACAGGCCCCTCTGGTGTAGCAAAAAATATGTAGGCAGTCCTGGTGCTAGCTGTCCTCATGTCTACTATTCCCAGCACCACCTCTTTAAAGGGGTTGTAAAGGAAACATTTTTTTTTTCATAATAAGCATCCTTTACCTGCAGACATTCCTCTTTTCACTTCCTCATTGTTCGTTTTTGCTCAGAAGTTGCTCTATTTCTTCTCTGTTCTGTTCCCTTCCTGCTTGTCTGATTTTACTGACCACCGTGACGGGAGGGTTTACTGCGGTGGTCAGTAACATGCTCGCCCCCTCCTGGGAACTACATCTGTGCGGCAGGACGCTCTCTACATGTTAGAGACCTCAAGGAGGTGTGAATTACTGGGCGTGCCGCAGTTCATACTGGGAAATGTACTTCCTACATGAAGGAGTGATGCAAACTAGGAAGTGAATGAGAGAACAGAAACTAGAATGCCGGAGGTGATATAGATGAAGGAATTTAATAGGTATTTACTCGTTTTTTAACAGAATCATTACACTATTCTGTCTGTCTACCTTGCAGACATTAATTTTGGGCAATTTTTGTTTTCCTTTACAACTCCTTTTAGCCTTGCCAGCCCTCCCTGCCTGCAGCCGCCTTTCTCCACTGCCCGTGCCACCATCCCAGACTACAATCTCCAAGTCCTCTTAGATTTGCCTCTCCAGTTCTCTTCTGACTGTTATTTACCAGCCCTCCTGGCTGCGACCAGTTGTTCTTCCCTGGAGACACTGCCTGGCAGTGCTCTCCCCTGTTGTCCTCTCCTTGCTCCCATACCTCCTGTCCAGAACAACTCCACGTGTGCACTTTGCATACACAGTGAATAATGAATCTTAAATAGAGAATACTATCATTGAAGATGTTCCTGCACCCAAAGTCATTTACCATCAACAGATGTTCAAAAGGTCCAACTACTTTAAAAAGATTAAATATAGTCTAGTAGTGTGTATAATGGACATCAATAACGTCCAAGTACATATAGCATAGGGAGCCCAAAAGGTAAAACAGGTGCAGGAGACGCTCCTTTTAGGGTGTGGTCCAGTCGACATACAGCACCTCTGGGTCTCCCAAGGATCCCGCTCCCCCCATGCTGTGCAGGAACATCTTCAATGATAGCCTTCTTTATTTAAGATTCATTATTCACTGTGTATGAAAAGTTCTCCTTTAAGTGATGACTACAATAGTCTTATACAACAGGATTGTTGTCCTTTAACTGCTTGCCGACTGCGCACCGCCGTTCTACGTCGGCAAGCTGGCTCTCCTGGGCGAGAGCACGTCATTCTACGTCGGCTCTTTCAGCCGCCACTAGGGGCGCGCGTGCGCGCCCCCCGCTTGCCCCCGACTCCCGTGCGTGTGCCCGGCGGGCGCGATCGCTGCCGGGCACAAGCGATCGCTCGTTACAGAGCGGGGACCGGGAGCTGTGTGTGTTTATACCCCCCCCCACAGTAAGAACACACCCAGGCATATTTAACCCCTTCCCCGCCCCCTAGTGTTAACCACTTCACTGCCAGTGGCATTTTTATAGTAATCCAATGCATTTTTATTGCACTGATCGCTATAAAAATGCCAATGGTCCCAAAAATGTGTCAAAAGTGTCCGAAGTGTCCGCCATAATGTCGCAATACCGAAAAAAAAATCGCTGATCGCCGCCATTACTAGTAAAAAAAAAATATTAATAAAAATTACATAAAAATACCCCCTATTTTGTAAACGCTATAACTTTTGCGCAAACCAATCAAACGCTTATTGCGTTTTTTTTTACGAAAAATATGTAGAAGAATACGTATCGGCCTAAACTAAGGAAAAAAAATGTTTTTTTATATATTTTTGGGGGATATTTATTATGGCAAAAAGTAAAAAATATTCATTTTTTTCAAAATTGTCGCTCTATTTTTGTTTATAGCGCAAAAAATAAAAACCGCAGAGGTGATCAAATACCACCAAAATAAAGCTCTATTTGTGGGAAAAAAAGGACGCCAATTTTGTTTGGGAGCCACGTCGCACGACCGCGCAATTGTCTGTTAAAGCGACGCAGTCCCGAATCGCAAAAAGTACTCTGGTCTTTGGGCAGCAATATGGTCCGGGGGTGAAGTGGTTAATGTGTGGAGTTCACTTTTGGCGTGTTCTTTCTCGGTCTCCTCTCAGTTTGGACACTACCGATGGCCTTGAGATTTCGACTAAAGTATGAAGCAATTTAGCCTTGAAGAAGCGAATGTACCAATATAACTGCGAAACATGTCGGCTTTGACTGCTTGTATATAGTGGGCCAAATCCTCAAAAGAGATACGCAGGCGGAACTGCTGTTCAGCCTGCGTATCCCTGTGCCTATCTTTGGAACTGATCCACAGTAGGATTTTTCCAAAGATAGGCATAAGATCTGACATCTGTAAGACACTTACACTGTCAGATCTTAAGATGCAGTACCGCATCCGCCGCTGGGGGCATTTCGAGTCGAAATGCCGCTTTGCGTATGCAAATGAGTACTTAGGCAGATCCACAAAGCTTTTTAGCTTTGTGTCTTCTGCGTAAGTTAAGTTTTGCATGCGTAAAATTAGGGATGCTTTTAAAAAAAAAAAAGGTATTTTTCGCCGCGTAACTTTTTTTTTTCCCGACGCAACTTTATTGTCCTGTCGCAATCCACAAAGCCCGACGTAACGTAATTTTGCGCGCTGCCCGTCGGGAAAAATTACGTCACACGCATGTGCAGAACGTTCGGCGTGGGAGCGCGCCTCATTTAAATTGTCATCGCCCCCTGGATAAGAAGACCGCCTTGCGACGGAGGCACTTAAGTTACACAGCCGAAAATTTCTAGGTAAGTGCTTTGTGGATCGGGCACTTAGGTAGAAATTTTCCGCCAGTGTAACTTAACTGCTAAAAGTTAAGTTAGGCAGGTTTTTTGTGGATTTGCCCCAGTGTACCTACTTTACAGTTTTTATAGGGACGACATTTGGGCCCTTGTTTACATATTTGTATGTCTTCGTAAACTTATTTTTAATAATAAATGATATATTTATAATTTTTTTAATTTTGGGTTATACTATACTTGTCTGGAGATGACAGTTCAATGCCCGACATTACCTACTTTCCTTAACTTTTATATCCTAGTCAAGTGTATTGAGCAGATATGTATGTACTCCAAGACTGTGATGTGTAGACAGATATCAGCAGGAAGTTTTATGTCAATGTAGTATTAGGTCTTTAAAGCAATTAATGAATAATAAATACTTATTTTTATTACTCATACAGGGAGTGCAGAATTATTAGGCAAATTAGTATTTTGACCACATCATCCTCTTTATGCATGTTGTCTTACTCCAAGCTGTATAGGCTCGAAAGCCTACTACCAATTAAGCATATTAGGTGATGTGCATCTCTGTAATAAGAAGGGGTGTGGTCTAATGACATCAACACTCTATATCAGGTGTGCATAATTATTAGGCAACTTCCTTTCCTTTGGCAAAATGGGTCAAAAGAAGGACTTGACAGGCTCAGAAAAGTCAAAAATAGTGAGATATCTTGCAGAGGGATGCAGCACTCTTAAAATTGCAAAGCTTCTGAAGCGTGATCATCGAACAATCAAGCGTTTCATTCAAAATAGTCAACAGGGTCGCAAGAAGCGTGTGGAAAAACCAAGGCGCAAAATAACTGCCCATGAACTGAGAAAAGTCAAGCGTGCAGCTGCCAAGATGCCACTTGCCACCAGTTTGGCCATATTTCAGAGCTGCAACATCACTGGAGTGCCCAAAAGCACAAGGTGTGCAATACTCAGAGACATGGCCAAGGTAAGAAAGGCTGAAAGACGACCACCACTGAACAAGACACACAAGCTGAAACGTCAAGACTGGGCCAAGAAATATCTCAAGAATGATTTTTCTAAGGTTTTATGGACTGCTGAAATGAGAGTGAGTCTTGATGGGCCAGATGGATGGGCCCGTGGCTGGATTGGTAAAGGGCAGAGAGCTCCAGTCCGACTCAGACGCCAGCAAGGTGGAGGTGGAGTACTGGTTTGGGCTGGTATCATCAAAGATGAGCTTGTGGGGCCTTTTCGGGTTGAGGATGGAGTCAAGCTCAACTCCCAGTCCTACTGCCAGTTTCTGGAAGACACCTTCTTCAAGCAGTGGTTCAGGAAGAAGTCTGCATCCTTCAAGAAAAACATGATTTTCATGCAGGACAATGCTCCATCACACGCGTCCAAGTACTCCACAGCGTGGCTGGCAAGAAAGGGTATAAAAGAAGAAAAACTAATGACATGGCCTCCTTGTTCACCTGATCTGAACCCCATTGAGAACCTGTGGTCCATCATCAAATGTGAGATTTACAAGGAGGGAAAACAGTACACCTCTCTGAACAGTGTCTGGGATACGGTGGTTGCTGCTGCACGCAATGTTGATGGTGACCAGATCAAAACACTGACAGAATCCATGGATGGCAGGCTTTTGAGTGTCCTTGCAAAGAAAGGTGGCTATATTGGTCACCGATTTGTTTTTGTTTTGTTTTTGAATGTCAGAAATGTATATTTGTGAATGTTGAGATGTTATATTGGTTTCACTGGTAAAAATAAATAATTGAAATGGGTATATATTTGTTTTTTGTTAAGTTGCCTAATAATTATGCACAGTAATAGTCACCTGCACACACAGATATCCCCCTAAAATAGCTAAAACTAAAAACAAACTAAAAACTACTTCCAAAATATTCAGCTTTGATATTAATGAGTTTTTTGGGTTCATTGAGAACATGGTTGTTGTTCAATAATAAAATTAATCCTCAAAAATACAACTTGCCTAATAATTCTGCACTCCCTGTATATAGAGACAATTTTGTGGTACCTTCAAAGCCCCACTTACTAATCTAAACATACTGAATATCTGAGTCTGCAGGACCAGCAAAGTGCATAAGCGCATGCATGAGGCTGTTAAGACTATAGACTTAGAAACCCATGTACTGCAGAAAGCAACCCGGTTTTTAAAGGTAGAAACCTGTGTTACTTTCTTTAGAACTGTCATTAATCTGAGTTTGCTAGGAGCTGGAATGTATAAGGGAATATTAAGCACCGCTGGATGTGAAGGTCATCTCACACTTAGAATATGCTATGATTGTGTGAAAGCCAGCAAATTATGTTTTACATTAATCTGAGCTAAAGGAGCTCTCATGAGCCTCTCCTGCTTAGTCTACTTGCAAAGAAATTATTTTTCTCTTCTAATTAAAAGAAAAAAACAGATAATGAGTCCCAAACCACAGCTAGGGTATCAGCTTGTATTTTGTTGTTTGCACCATATGTACAGCTCATGATGATATTAAAATAACTGTCAGCAATGTAAGAATAACATGCTGAGCAGGAAGGGGAGCTGTGGGTTACCTGGTATGTCAAAAGGTAATGACGATCTAGTTCAGTTCCAATGGGAGTTCTCTGGAGGTTCAAGGGATGAAGCACAGAAGTATAAGGAAAAAATTGTGTTGTATAAGAATGATCAAAGCTTGATCGTTCTTATAGGCAGCGGGAGGGGACGTTCCCACCACCATCCAGTGCTTCTCCGGGCTCTCCCGTGCCATCGGGGGCCCGGAGAGCGAATCGGTCGGCGCTGCCTGGAAAGCATAGAGATGACTGGTGACCAGATAGGTAACATAAAACTAAAAAATGTTTCAAAAACGCCCCTGTCCCCGTTATCGCGCACGCAGAAGCGAACACGCATGCAAGTCCCACCCACATATGTAAACGCTGTTGTATTCATAAATTTGGGTACATTCCGAATAACGAAAATGTTGTCAGAATTTCAATGCCTAGGCAGGACTGCTCGAGGTCAAGCACGCATAAGTGCCCCTATAGGTAGCTGCCTCCTATGGGGGCAATTGCAGAAGAGGAGGAGCCAGAAGCGCTAGCAGAGGACCCCATAAATGTTTTTTCAAAAAAAGGAGATCACTTTTATCAGTGGTGGGAGAGGGGCCCCCTTCCCACCACTCTTCGGTTCCCTCCGCCACTTACCGGAGCCGTTGGTAGCGGCGGAGGCAATCGGGTCTGCTCCCTGGGCTAACATGGAGAAGACATGGCCCCCACCCGTTTCCTGCACTGCGAGCTGTGCATACTGCGCATACGCGAGAAAGGGCGGTGCATGCTGGTTATTCAGCAGCACCGAATTCCGGAAGATTATGCATGATTATGGAAGATTATGCTTGTGGGCTTCACATGCCCACAAGCAAGATGGGAAATGACAAGAAAGAAAAATATAAGGCAATTTTTTATCTAAAATATTAATTTTAACTAACTAAAGTAACTTTGAATTACTTGATCATTTTTTTTAAATCTGCTGCAAATTTTAGTGGAGAGCTTTTTAATAACATTAAATTACAAAATGACCTACATAGTAATTATACTTATTATCTTTTTTTTTTTTTTTATGAAAGTAGACATTTTCTTCAAAGCACAATATCAAATGTACAAAAAAAAAAAAAAAGTTGCTTAGTTGAAATTACTATTGTTAATGGACATGGCACACATTTTGTATTTAACACGAAATTATCTTTTCAGTTGAAAGCCTTGCTGCCACTTTAATCAATATTTTCTTGTGTCACAAAAACTATTTGACTTTCTCATGATAAAGAGGTGTTTTTTTTTTTTTTTTGCTAATGTGGGTAATTATCTGCACAAACAAGGATATTAAAACATGCACTTGAAATCAAGCTCTTAATGATGGAAGCAAGGGATGAAAAGATAAAGATGGGAATTGATGGAAACCTTTTGTGAGGTTGCGTCTTCAGATGATGAAGAGGAGGGAGAAGCAGTCTCGTTGTACACACGCCAGGGTCTCGTAGGAAGATTACCTGAGCCAGAGCACTTTCTGAATAATTCATAGAGGTTATTCCAGCCTTCCGCTCACAACAAAACAAACTGTTTGTGGAACATGTAAATTATGTGGTCTTTGACCGAACGCCCTCGGGTCCTCCCAGCTGGATGATTGCTGACTCGACACAGTGGTCCTTCTACTCCGGGGCATTTTATGACTAGCATATATCACATTCTATATTACCGAAATTGACTCAGATGACATTAAAGGAAAAAATAACGTAAGAGGCCAAGAAGCTTCTCTTAAAAGGATTAATGGGACTGGGAACCAAATGCAATTTATTTAATGGTCCGCTCATACTGTAGAAACCTGTGTAGGATTCAGCCACAGACATGTTTAACCCTTTTGGGCACATAGAAACCTGTGAACCATCGTATGGTCTTTAACCACTTGCCGACTGTGTCACGCAGATATACTGCGGCACAATGGCTCTCCTGAGCGAAATCCCGTACAGGTACGTCCTACCAGTTTTCAGCCACCATAGGGCGCACACGTGCCAGCTGCATGGCGGGGGACCCGATATGTGTGTAAACACATGAATCCCTGCACTGTCAGAGGAGAGGAGCCATATTGTTTCTTCCTCCAAAGTAGGAAAAACAATATGGCTTCTCTTCTAGTTACTCCCATCCCCACACAGTTAGAACATGCTGAGGGAACACACATTTAACACCTTGATCTGAAAAGCGAATCATTGTAAGCCTCATTGCCAGTGGAAAATGGTTTGAAAACAGAGAGAAAAGGCCCAAGAAAAAAGAAAAGAAATGCAGCCACTAATGATTGGTAAGCTGAAATATATTACATTTCTGGTTTAGGGTTTAATACCACTTTAATTACTTCTCGACTGTGCTATAGCCAAAAGAAAGCTACAGTGCAGTTATCTAGTTCTGGGAGGGCATGCATGGACATGCCAGAATTACTCCCAGAACCACGCCATAGGTGTACGTTGGCTCCTTTAAAAGCCATAGCAGGCATACGGCCTCTGCGCGTGTCCGAAGGTTGCGAAGTCTGGCGTCCACCCGCCGTCGCGGGAAAGAGATCCAGAATGGGGGTCTGTCAAAGTAAACAGACAGATCCCCGTTCTGACAGGGCAGGAGAGAGAGAGATCTGTTGTTCCTAGTGATTAGGAACAGCGATCACTCTCCTCCAGTCAGTCTCCTCACCCCACAGTTAGAAACACCTCCCAGTGAACACATTTAACCCCTTGATTGCGCCCTGGTGTTAACCCCTTCCCTGCCAGTGACATTTACACAGTAATCAGTGCATTTTTATAGCACTGATGGCTGTATAAATGCCAATGGTCCCAAAAAAAGTGTCAAAAGTCTCCGATCTGTCCGTCGCATTGTTGCAGTACCGCTTAAAATCGCAGATCACCGCCATTACTAGTAAAAAATGATAATACTAAAAATGCCAAAAATATTTTCCATAGTTTGCAGATGCTATAACTTTTGCGCTAACCAATCAATATATGCTTATTGCAATGTTTTACCAAAAATATGTAGAATATATATTGGCCAAAACTGAGCAAAAAAAGAGTTTTCAAAGAACTTTTGGGTATTTATAGCAAAAAATATTAATATAAAAAGTGATCTTGCACTAAAAAACAAATAGTCACAAGTCACAAATAACCAATGAAAATCAAAGTGGACATAAAACCAGCAAACATAAGTATGTGCAAATGTGCAAATAAGTGCAATAAGCAATAAAAATTTGCAAGTGTGCAAAAAAAAGTTCAATATTTCAATGACAATCGATGGGTAGATGTATTCTGGAAGAGTCCCATACAATGGACAAAAAATAGGGGAATCCAATACTCGGATACTACAAAAGTCTATAAAGTAATGTTTTGCCCATCCGTAGTATGTTCTCAATTGGAGTATTGAACCATAGTGTAAATCCTACACCGGTCTCCCAGAACTCTTACCTCCGAGATATAAAATCAGGCACATCAGTTGTCCCCACTCTCCTCTGCTATATACCACTGGTGTTCCTGTAATGTAGTGTCCTATCTTTCTCACCACTATCCCTCTGCTGGTCGCCTTCCTAAATGGAAAGATGAGGGGGGGAGGGAGGGCAAGAAACTCCAGCCAATACCCAGGTATCAAGCAAGGAGGAGAGAGGCTTCCAATGGTGTAGTATTAAAATAAACTTTTAATCCATTAAAAAAGTGCATACAATTGGACTCTTACAATTTAAAATACAAAGCTAGCAGTGTAAGTACAGTAAAATGCGGCGTGTGCAGTGCAGTCTTACTGTTCCCTTTCACTCCTCCCGGTCTGCGGTAGTTTCGCTCTCTCCCTACGCCGTTACGTCACGTGCTTCGTGACTTCCTCAGGGGAACCTGATAGGTTGTTGAAGCAAGTCTTGTAGATACACAGTCAGACCACTGTGTCTAATGCAAGATTGGGATGTTATTATCACCAGTAGATATGATATTGAACTATACTATCTGTCTAGGGATCACCTGACAGCAGGATATCTCGATATCTGCTGAGACCAACAATAGAACTTCAGGATCATGTACTCTATAGTTAACTTCCCCCACCCATTCTACCACCTCGTATGGCCCTTGCCATTTTTCTAAAAATGTACTTTCCACCGTAGGTACCAGCACCAGAACTCTGTCACTGGGGTTAAAGGCTTGGATGTTGGCCAAATGGTTATACACTCTAGCCTGAGCCTGCTGCAAGTGTGATTTAACCACTTGGCACCCACACTTTGGCCGAAAGATGGCTACAGCGTGGGCTTACATTGCCGGGAGAGCGTACAAGGATGTCCTCCCGTTCTCGTGCTGCCTTAGGACTTCCTGGAACTAGGCTGATCACAGATCATGTAAAGAGCCAATCACAGTGGGCCCTTTACCAGGTGATCAGCTGCCAGTCAATGACAGCTGGTCACAGAAGTAAAAAGAAGCCGGTTATCTTCTTTTTTTTCCTCACGCTGTCAACATGAAGAATAGAAGAAAGCCGTTTACCGGCTTCTGATAGAGGGACATCAGTCAAGTGGCTATCACACATCAGTCACTGTGAATTCCCCCAGTGTTTTTTTCTCTGTGAATGGAGAAGAGAGATGCATCATATCTCTCTCTCCTTGCAGAGTAAAAAAAAAGTCTGGGTAAAAAAATAATAAAAATAAAGAATAAAAATACAGAAAATACCTAGATCAAGGTTTGATCTAGGCCAGTGCCAAGCTTAGTGTTGAGTCAAAAGTCAAGGGCAGGGTCAGTATTTTTTTATACAGGATTTTTTTAATTAGTATCAGTGTCAGTGTGTTTAGGTAGGATAAAAAAAGCATAATGCACACTATTGTTTTTGGGCTGTACTACGGGTACAAACAACCACTAACAAACATCGCTATGATCATCAAGAGCAGGAGAATTGAATTTGGATTGTTCTTTGGTGGCAGGTTATAGTAGTAGCAATTAATATGCAGCTAAATTTAAAAAAGATGATTTTTTTTTATATTATTTTGGGCCAGTTTTTCTTTGATAATACAAAATAAATCCGAAGCAGGGCTGTAACGGTCACCACCGTTTACAATATTCCCATTCCATCAACCCACAACAGCTTATCCGACAGTCCGACAATCCAGCAGACACGATCCATATGGATTTCCTGAGAATAAACGAGACATACGCTGTGTTCTCTGGTTTCAAAATGTATGAACACTTTTAATGGTAACTTAGCTTTGTTATATACAGTTTTAGAAACCAAGTGAACAATGAGTCAACTCCACCCACACGGCACTTCAATACACACTCTCTTAGACAATGACATTCAGTTGAGTTGATTATTAGTCATCCCCCAGAAGTCCCGTCTCCGCAACAATAAGCTATTCACACCTGATCATCAATAGGCTTCTCACACCAACAGTGTCATTAGCATCACACAATGGAATGTCTAGGAGCAGACACAAGTAACACCTCAAAAGCATGTGTCCCACCATTGAATGAAAACACTCCATTTGGAGTCAGACTTTAACAACTTGTAATATTCCAAGATATCCTGCAAAACATAAATTATCAGTAATGTCCCATCTCATGTAATTTATAATTAATATTTCTCAGTCACCCTATGCCCAAAGAGTCATTAGTGACGCTGGCACAGGAGTACCACCCATCCTTCAAAAGTCTCTGGGTGTCACGGATCATTCCGTTACAAGGGCTTTAGGCAGGGCCCCCCTTGAGCAGAGAACCGTGGAGGGCCCTACTCTCTCCTGCCACATGATGATAAGCGGGGGGTTGTGGTAAAAAAAGTGCCATCTTCTCTCTCCTGCCGCGAGATTAGATGATAAGCGGGATGGGGAAGTTGGTGCTGACGAACAAAACAAAGTCAAGTCAAGTCTTCTCTTCTCTCTCCTGCCGCAAGTTATTAAAGTCAGACAAAAAAAGGGGGGTTGGGCCCCTGCCACGAGTTGCTAAATGTGGGAGGGTCAGAGAAAAAAAAATTTAAAAGAAGAACAGGGGACGGGCCCCTGCCGCGAGTTTATAAAGGTGGGGGGTCAGATGAAAAAAATGGGGGGGCGACCGGGCCCCTGGGGACCATCACGCCCCTTACAGGTGTATTGCTTGTACCCCCCTGATGGCGGCCCTGATCAGGAGATATCTATTACCATTCACCATCAAATGAAAGCCCAATTTGTCCTGAAAAAGAAATGTGGTATAATCCACCTGAATGCACATAGTAGTTGTGATTATATGTACAGTTTTACTAACATACTGTATGTCAAAGTTGCCAAATTGTGCTTAGGCATTTAGATTTGTTTTACCATTAGGTGCAAAGGGGTTAACATTGTGGTTAAGGTTTAGGCATTAGTGCAGCTCCACAGTTTCCTTACTAGGAAGCCTTAAGCCCCACCCACAAGGTGATCAGAGCACTAGGGGTGTAGATATAAGAAATTGGGGGAGGAGTAAAATGTAAGTGAGTCTGTTGCTTTGACCTGCCATGTTTTATAAAACCAAGCTCCTTAACTAATATAGTATTTGGAGAAAACCCCATAAAACACATACTGAACATCTTACTTCCAATTTAAGTAAAATAGACTTTATAAGGTTATTAAGGATTATATAGGCTCAGCATATCAGAGGCGGCTGCCACATCAGGAAAATGGCATTGGATATAAAATCCCACTTAGAATTTAAATCCTGTAATAGAGAAAATAAGTCATTCTCCTCCGAAGGCCTGAGGGAGCATTTCTAAACCAGTGATATTATGTACAGCACTTGAACTATCATACAAGCTACATTATGATGAAATTCATAGCTTTTCTCTGTTCCTCCTTCTTGCAAAAAAAAAAAAAACATTTTCAGAGCTGTTAATAAATAAGACCTGTCGTTCAGAATTAAAAATCTTCCTGTAATATTATAGCCTGCATAAAAACAGAATTACAAGAAGCCATTACTGTTACAAATACCTTGCATAAGAATATTTAGATGTAAAACTCACGTCTTTCCATTGGCTATCTGTAAAATTCAAAGCACTATGGCAGTCTGGTGGCAGTCTTGCTTGTGTGATTGGCTCACTGATTTCTCCAGAAGTCTACACTAAGATACATGGCATATTTTAGGCATCCTCTGCAATAAAACATTTTTTTTGGTGAGATACACCCAATAGGTTAATTACTTCTAAAGGGATACTGACACTGAAACCTTCCTCATTATAAGACTAAAAGTACATCAGCTGATTGATAATGAAAACATCACTCCCATCCAGATTCACTCTGCAGACAACAAACTGCTTTTTCTTTAAAGCAGAAAGGTATGGATCTGCAACAAAGTTAGCTAAAGTCCTTGCAATGTACACTGATCACCCAGAGGGCATTGTATTTTTTCTCAACAAATGTAGTGTTACTCTTTAAAGACTTAGTTCACTTTTACATCATCTTTCTAAACAAATTTCTATGCATTCCAGGTCCCTTCGTATGTTAAAAAGTAGTCCTCAGATGCTTAATTTCCAAGGCAGACATTTAGGCTATGCACAGCCTCTCCCCATCCCATGCACAAAACTTCTCATGTGGACGCCTACACTCTGACATCATCATGGCCCGGCCATTCAAGGAGCCCAACAGAGCAAAACCGTAAGGAATACAAATTCAAGATGGAAGCTCCTGGGATTGGCTGGAGCAATGTGGTGCATACTGGCAAATTATGGCATGAACCTCCTGGGGGGGAGGGGGTCATTATAAATACCAACCAATTTCACTATATGGACTACGTATGTATTTATACATGGTGATAGTATCTGCCCTTAATCTCTTCTTCTCAAGAGAGAATAAAGCCAGTTCCTCTAATCTTTCCTCAAAGCTGAGCTCCTCCATGCCTCAGTTTAGTTGCTCCCCTCTGCACTTTCTCCAGTTCCCCGATATCCTTTTTGTGAAATGGTGACCAAAACTGAAGTGCATATTCCAGATGAGGTCTTACTTGGCTTAAAAAAAAAAAAAAAAAAACAGGAGAAAAAGGAAATTAAAATTAAAGTTTCGACACATAATGTTCTTTGATATATTATGTTATTATATGTTTGACATGTTATATGTCAAATATGTTATCTAACAACCTGTATGAAGGGAGCTGCATTCTCTTGTATTTTTTAGGCTTAGAGGGGAAATATGAAGGTTGTCATTGCTTACATAAAATGCACGTTGTGATAAAAAATGATCAGCGCCTACATTAAAAAGATCAATAATGGATGAATAAATGATACTAAAAGTGATGGATAAACTGGTGGTCAAATGGCAAAAAATAACAAAAATTAATTATGGCAAAAAATAGGCAAGAAATATATATATATATATATATATATATATATATATATATATATATATATATATATATATATATATATATATATATATATATATATATATATATATATATATATATACAGTACAGACCAAAAGATTGGACACACCTTCTCATTCAAAGATTTTTCTTTATTTTCATGACTATGAAAATTGTAGATTCACACTGAAGGCATCACAACTATGAATTAACAAAATGTGGAATTATACATAACAAAAAAGTGTGAAACAACGGAAAATATATTTCATGTTCTAGGTTCTTCAAAAGTAGCCACCTTTTGCAGCAGACACATCTCTAGAACTGGTAAGAGGAGACTGTGTGAATCAGGCCTTCATAGTAGAATATCTGCTAGGAAACCACTGCTAAAGAAAGGCAACAAGCAGACGAGACTTGTTTGGGCTAAAGAACACAAGGAATGGACATTAGACCAGTGGAAATCTGTGCTTTGGTCTGATGAGTCCAAACTTGAGATCTTTGGTTCCAACCCCTGTGTCTTTGTGCGACGCAGAAAAGGTGAACGGATGGACTCTACATGCCTGGTTCCCACCGTGAAGCATGGAGGAGGAGGTGTGATGGTGTGGGGGTGCTTTGCTGGTGACACTGTTGGGGATTTATTCAAAATTGAAGGCATACTGAACCAGCATGGCTACCACAGCATCTTGCAGCAGCATGCTATTCCATCCGGTTTGTGTTTAGTTGGACCATCATTTATTTTTCAACAGGACAATGACCCCAACCACACCTCCACGCTGTGTAAGGGCTATTTGACCAAGAAGGAGAGTGATGGGGTGCTGTGCCAGGTGACTACCTCTTGAAGCTCATCAAGAGAATGCCAAGAGTGTGCCAAGCAGTAATCAAAGAAAAAGGTGGCTACTTTGAAGAACCTAGAATATGAAATATATTTTCAGTTGTTTCACACTTTTTTGTTATATATAATTCCACATGTGTTAATTCATAGTTTTGATGCCTTCAGTGTGAATCTACAATTTTCATAGTCATGAAAATAAAAACTTTTGTATACATACTTGAGCAAAGTGTAGCAATGTGCAAAAAAAAATGCATGGGATGAATGGTAAGACAAAAAAGTCCCAAAAAGTGAATAATGAATGTCCTTGTGTAGACAAGTATCAAACAAACAAAGGTGTCTTCACAGTCTTCTTGTGTGGCTCTTATATAAGTTGTGCTCACAGAGCGCTTACCTTATGGCAGGTATGTAACAGCTTGTATGGATGTAAATATATCCAGGGATGGTTCCACTGCGTTGGTCTTCAGCTGCTGTCTGTCACTGTGGATGGTTTCACAGGATCTCTCCTCGGTGTGTGCCAGAGTATAAAGCAAAAAGAAACTTACATAAAGGTTTGAAAGGCAATGTGAAACAGCGATTCAGCGTTCAGTTCTTGGCGTTTCCTGGTGCATCAGGTCCTTACTAGTTACGCCACATCACATGGCTTCATCAGACCTCTGGCGGGGGGTGCTGACTTCTTACCTCTTCTCCCATCATGCAGCCAGCGAGTTGAGAAGCGGGCTGAGGGGCCGAAAAGTATTTCTCTGGGCATCTAGTAATTTGGGGGGCCCTCAACAGCTTTGCGGGGCCCTAAGCGCCTAGCATAGTGAGCCTATAGGGTGGATCGGCCCTACCCAAGACCTTCATAGCAGCTTGTGCCTGGGGAGAGCAGCATGCTCCTTGAAGGTTCTGTGGGCCTCTTCTATGAACTCTGATCTTTAGTTCTTTCCATAGATTTTCTATTGGATTCAAGTCAGGTGATTGGATGGAGCATTCTAGCAGCTTTATTTTCTTTCTTTGAAAACAGTTAATGGTCCCTTAGCTTTGTTTTTGGGATCATTGTCTTGCTAAAATGTCCACCTTCATTTTATCTTCAACATCCTGGTAAAAGGCAGCAGGTTTTTAACAAGAATGTATTTTTTTCCCATTCATCCTTCTTTCAATGACATGAAGTTTGCCAGTACCATATGCTGAAAAACAGCTCCACACCATGATGTTCCCACCTCCAAACTTCACTGTAAGTATCAGTGGAGGGAAGAGCTGCAGTGGAGGGGACAACTGCAGCAGCAGGGGTGGAGGGGGGGTCAGCAACTAAGCCAGCCTCCTCGCTACTCGAGGAGCTGGAACCACTCACCACAGCATTGCCCATGATGGAAAACAGGGAGGGGGACAGGCACACACTTTGTGCAGGCACCCGAGGATCAGAAGAGGAAGGGGGCGGGGCTACGGCGCCGCCGCGCGCTCGGGCGGAGGCCACGCCCCCTCGGGTGGAGGCCACGCCCCCTCCACCCGTTTTTCCAAAATCAGGTACAGCGGTGCCTCTGCGCCGCTGTAAAGCCTTGGGGGGACTGGGACTCAGCCTCACAGGCGGTCGGGTGGCCCTGCGAGGAGCCCGCCGACCCCTTACCTGATCATCCGCAGTCGGGCACGGCGAGGGGGGCGGTCCAGACATCCCCAGGTCGGCGGTGATGCGAGCCAGGAAGCCTCCATCGGACCGCACCCGCTCCCGGATCAAACCCAGCTGGGGGCTGCTGCAGGTAAGAGGAAGAAGGTGGGAGGGAAATCCCCCCTTAAAGCCTTGGTCACATGCTCCCCAAAACCCACCCCCTCGTTCTTGTTTAATTGGTCCTGTCTGCCTTGTAAAACCCACCCTCCCAGAGGGAGGGAGGGAGGAAGGGGGGAAACTAAAGAGGAGAGACACATTTAACCCTTTCCTGGACTGTCCCATTACCTCAGGCAGTCCGTGGCACCTAGCCCTACTTGGGCCGGTGCCCACCAACCTCACTGTACGTATGGGGGGGGGTATTTTTGGGGTGATGGGCAGTGTCATTTGACCTCCAAACATGATGTGCATTATGGCACTCGAAGAGTTACATTTTGGTCTCATCTTACCAGACTATATTCTCCCAGTACTTCACAGACATGTCTAAATGTTGTGCAGCAAACTTTAAACGACCATCAACATGCTTTTTCTTCAGCAATGGATTCTTGCATGGCGAGCGTGCATATAGGCCATGGCTGTTGAATGCATTACTTATTGTTTCAGGTCTTTGTGAAGCTCTCCACCTTGGCTCTTGGACAAGTCTTCTGAAAAATCTTTTCACTCCTCTGTCAGAAATCTTGCGCTGTGCACCGTGACTGGTCGAGCAATTACCTGGGACCTGTAATGTTCTATAATTCTAAGGGCCGCTGCGCATATGTACCATATCAGTCTTCCCTGGCTGCCTGTGCATGCCTGCCCAGGCAGTGTCCTAGGATTTTCTCTCTCTCTGAGGAGCAGGCATGTAAAGGTGGCTCTATGAGATTCTGGAAGGCAGCGGAGCCACCCTGGGGCAGCGATTAATGAACCTGCTCAACTAAAAAGAAAGTCAAAATTTGAAAGAAGAACCAGTACGCAAGGGTACCAAGAAAGGCTGTTGTAACTGCCTTAAATATTTTAGGTTTTAACCTATTGCTGCCCACGTAACATGTACAGCGACAGAAGGCCGGTCTTGGAAATGCGTCTTAGGAGTCCCCCTACAGGTGGAGAACAAGAGCTGAAGCCATCTTTGATCCATTTCATTCACATTTATGCAACAGTCCATGTGCTGACTTCCGCCATTTTGTTGAGTCTACTGGAGCTTGACAAACAATCCTGTCCATCCTGCATCAGTCTATCCACATGCTGATCTGACTGATACAGGTGTAGCGCCTGGTTACTTCAAAGTACCGGTGCTAGTTAAATTTAGAGGGGGATCAGAGTGTTAACTGACTCTGATCCAGTTAATATGTTTGAATTTGGGTCTCTGTCTCAGCTTGGCTGTGCTGTGGGCTCATTCTGTTGCTGTTCCCACCCCAAGACAATAGGTGGCAGGAGTGGAGTCGAGGTTTGGGTTCTCTTTCCTAGCAGCCTATCAGGAGGGAGTTTCCTCGCTGTGCATGCTGGGGGAGGGTATTTATGGGACAGACGCCATTGGTCTGGGTTCTTCTTCGAGTGCGGCACCCACCTTTAGGGTGACTGCATCACGGTGCCCCGGCATAATGACCTTTCAGGCCGGGGTGCGCGTGCCATGCGGTGTTCCTGGTTCCGGGACCATGTTTTTTTTTTTTCCCCATGTTGGTCCGGAACATTTGAGCTGTGGCGGGTAGCCCAGTATTCGACTGGGTTCCCAATACTGAAGATCCCAAGCGAGATAGATGTTCGGTGGGGAGTACATCTGAGGAGAGCCAATGAGAGGCTGGCGATCCAATAGGGTCTCGACAACCCACAGGGGATCAAGGTAGCTGGACACAGAGGCTGGTCACCTGTCAGTCGGTACCTGAAAACAATCTGAAGGAGATCCAGGCGCAATTCTACCGAGGAGGATCATCTCTATAATCACAATCACGGGGAGGGCCTGTGGCAGAGGTTTCTCCCTGAGTCCACTCTGGGAGGTCTGTGGCAGAGACTTTTCCCTAAAGGTTCAAGTCCATTCCAGGAGGGTCTGTGGCAGAGACTTTTCCCTAAAAGTTTGAGTGATACTCTGGCTGCCAGGTCAGTGAGAGAGGCCTGTCCAGGTACATTAAGTCCACTCAAGCAGGAGTGGCGCAAGAAGTGTTACACGTGGGAGCAGGACTGTTTCCCTATTGCTACGCCTGAATCTGCCGTTCTCCTTCTCCTTTCAACTCTACCTTTCACCACAAGTTTATTGTTTTTACCTGGCTGGGTAATAAAGAGCAAAGAAAAGACACCTGTTGTGGACATTCCGTTACTACTGCATTCATGATACACCCTTAGACGGCGGAGGAGCCTCGATGTAACATGCCACCCAAAAAAAAACAGCAGCTCCTTCGGGGGTAGTGCTACACAGGTTTAGGGGGCATTTGAGTGGTACTATTTTCATTGTTTTGGTCTACAATTAGAATGTATCATTTTAAATCCTGCAGTGCAGAAATAATAGTAGCATGTCGATTGGATGTAGCACACTGTTCTTACATCAGCTTCGGAATTACAGGTTTACCTAATTTTACTATGCTGGGCTAACTTTATGTAGCACTACCCCTGAAGGAGCTGCTGGTTGTTTCTGGTGGCACGATTACCTCATGGCTCCCCCTAATTCCTAGGGGTGAATGATGCGTATTGGTAAAAGTAAAGGAATGTCCAGAACAGGTGCTCTTTGCTGTGCTCTTTATTACCCAGCCGGGTAAAAACAGTAAACTTGTGGTGAGGAAAGTAAAGTTTAAGAAGAAAGGAGAACAGCAGATTCAGGCGTAATGATAGGAAACAGTCCTGCTCCCAAGCGTAACACTTCTTTGCGCCACTCCTGCCTGAGTGGGTTTAGTGTACCCGGACAGGCCTCTCTCACTGACCTGGCAGCCGGAGTATCACTCGAACATTTGTAGGATAAAGTCCCTGCCACAGACCCTCCTTGGTGAACTTGAGGAAAAGTCTCTGCCACAGACCCTCCTTGGTGAACCTCAGAGAGAAGCCTCTGCCACAGGCCCTCTCTGATTTGTAGTTATGGAGGCAATCCACCTTAGATAAATGATGCCTGGATCCCCTTCAACTTGTCGCCCAGGTACCGACTGACAGGTGATCAATCCTTCAGTGTCCGGCTACCTTGATCCCTGGTGGTTTGTCGAGGCCCTTTCGGATCGCCAGCCTCTCAATGGCGCTCCTCAGACGGACTCCCCACCGAACAGCAATACAGCTTGGAATGTTCAAAGGTGGAAACCCAGTCACTCAATGGGTCCCCGGGCTGCTCAGATGCACCGGGCCAACATGGTCCCGGAACCAGGAATACCGCATGGCACGCACGCCTCGGCCAGGTAGGCCATATCGCTGGGGCGCCGTAATGTGGTCACCCTAAAGATGGGTGCCACACTCGAAGAAGAAGACCCAGAACCAATGGCGTCTGTCTCATAAATACCCCTCCCCAGCATGCACAGCGAGGCCAAACCCTCCTGATTGGCTGCTGGGAAAGAGCACCCAAACCTCGACTCCACTGCCGCCACCTGCAGCACCGGGGTTGGACGAACACCCCCAATACAACAGAATAGCCTACAGCACAGCCAGGCTGAGACAGAGACCCTGTTTTACACTTAACAATTTGGATCAGAGTTTAACTACACTCTGATCTCCCTCTAAATTTAACTAGCACCGGTACTAGTACACAGGCACTACATTTACAACCCTGTTGGATGATATTATGACCCCCAACACATCTTCTAGATTTTGGTTTGTGTGTTTGTTTGCATTGGATTCTGCAAAGGGTAAATGTTGCATGTATTGTAAATTTGTCGGCAAACACTGGCAAGGACCTGCTTAAAATTCCATTCACTGACTAGGCCATCTGTTTGTGCTTTTAAAAAGGAAATTATCCCCTATTTATCAGTGCAGTTTACATTCATTTTATCTTTCCACAAAACCAGTAAAACATATGGGCCTGGGAAATTTTTAATGGCAAGACTTCATTTGCTTAATATTTGTTTTACATTTTTTTTTTCTTAAGATGCAACTAAGATAAAATGTGCGTAAACAGAGAAACATATTTGGCTAGTCAAAGATAGAGGGATATGCATTTTTCATATTTCATGTCTGTGGTTTACAACCACTTTAAGTGTTCCATTGCATTGCATTAAAGCGGACCTTCAGTCATTTTTTCAACTTTCCATCTATTAAATCTTCTGCCCGTGTTGTTTTAATTTTTTTTCTCCCAGTAAATACCTTATACTGATCACTTCCTGTTTTTTGTCTGGTCATTATCCTAGGCTTATGTCATCATGCACAGCTCTCTCTATCTCTCTCATGAGAGTTTGCCAGAAAGGGAGGGGGATAAGTCATAAGACCAATGAGAGCTGCAGGTCTGGAGGTGTGCCTTTGTGTGTCTGTGTAAATCCAGGAAGTGAACAGGCAGCAGCTTCAGCTGCCCACAGTTAAAATGGCTGCAGCCAGACTCAGTGGAGGGATGTTTCTGCAGCTTATTTGGCAAGTACAGAATCACAGTATATATAAAATAATATGCAAAGTGATTGGAGGGAATCTGCAGAATGGCAAAGATTTTTTTTATTTCAAATTATGTGAGCAGACTGCAGTTTCTCTTTAATTTATAAGGTGTGCTATAGCAAGATGTATTCTGCATTGTATTAAGACAGCTCTTTCATTATGAATGGGCTGCCGATGTACCATAGTGGATGAAAAAATGTACGATTCTTTTAAAATAATGCACAGTATGTTTGTTGCAGTGCACTCCAGTGCATCATGCGTTTCTACTGGCAGTGTGTTGGGGTGATACTCATAATGGTGCCAAAACACCAGGGATAAAGCGATAATTGTTCAGTTTAGGCCAATATGTATTCTGATACATATTTTTGGTTAGGGAAAAAAAAAAAAACGCAAAAGGCGTGTATAGATTGGTTCGTGAAAAAGTTATAGCGTCTACAAAATAGGGGATAGATTTATGGCATTTTTTTTTTACTAGTAATGGTAGCAATCATTGATTTTTAGCGAGACTGCGACATTTCGGCGGACAGATCAAACACCTAACTGACATTTTTAACACTTTTTTGGGAGCCAGTAACATTATTACAGTAATCAGTGCTAACAATATGCACAGTTATTGTACTAATTACACTGGCAGGGAAGGGGTTAACATCAGGGGCAATCAAGGGGTTAAATGTGTTCCCTCACTGTGTGTTCTAACTGTATGGGGGACTGTGTGACTGGGGAAACACACAGATCTGTCTTCCTGCATAGCAGAAATACAGGATCTGTGTGATCTCCCCTGTTTGGAAAGATCAGCCTTGTTTACACAGGAAGATCCCCGTTCTGTTACTGCAGGGAAAGATGTCAGGTCACTAGCGGACGGACCCGCTGATTGGCTCCCCTGCTGTCCAATGGGAGTGCGTGCCCCTACAAATCACAGTGTATGAGCCAATGTACACCTTCAGCGATTTGCCACAGTATAATGATGGCGGCTGGTCCACGTTTTTGATACATTTTTGCATGCAGTTGTTTTCATGTGTTTTTTTTTTTCTCTCCTTAAAGAGGTTGTAAACTCTGAAAAAAAAAAACCTGTAAGACAAAGGCATAATGAGCTAGTAAGCACCTCTACTAGCTCATTAGGAAATACCTTAGAACTAAGCTGTTCCAGCGCTGCCCGCACACCGATGAGACGGCTGACATTTTTCCGAGAGTTTCTTCCGTGTTCGTGGGCTCCTGTGCCGGGATTGGGCTTGGAAGGAACGGTACCTGTGGCTGTTCCTTCAAAGCGCATGTGCCAGTGATGGCACTGGCTGCATGTAATGTAAATATCTCTTAATTGGTACACATTTGGGAGATATTTTCACTACCTATAGTAAAGTAAGAAGACTGTCCGAAGGCCAGCCTGCATTTGTGGGAGGAGTCTGAGGGGTACATATCCCTCCTCCTCTGCCTGTTCCTGCATCGGCTTGCATTCAGGGTTCCCACCTACCCGTTTCCCTCAAACCTTCATATATACTTACGCAGCTTACTTTTTCCATATTCATACATTCAGGGTATGCCCTCTTTTTCAGGCATACTGACTAGTGTTGAGCGGAATACGCCATATTCGATTTCGCGATATATCACGAATATATAGACGAATATTCGTGAAATATTCGCTAAAATCGAATATTCTTGATATTTTATCCAAAAAAATTTTTTGCAAAATTTCGCTAATGCGAATGCGAAATTGATTGCGAAATTTTGACAACTGTGGTAGGAGAACTCTGATTGGCTCTGATGCAAAAGAAGGGCGGAGAAAGTATTCGCGAATATTCGGAAATCGAATATTCGTGATTGCGAATATTCGGCAACATAAAAGGATCGCCTCAGCTTAGCTACTCGGCCCAGGGTCTCTAATCATACCAGCAATGCTTTTAGACGTCGATAGGATGTGATCTGTTTTAAAAATAAATTTGAAAAAATACGAATATTCGGAATAGCGAATTTTGGCCGCGAAATTCGAGTTATTCGCGAATATTCGAATATGCCATATTCGTAACGAATATTCGCAATGCGAATATTCGTGAGCAACACTAATACTGACCAGCTAGGCCAAGGCACACCTCAGTCCTTGGTAGTTAGGGTATGGCATTTCCAAGTGAAGACTCTGACTACAAGCCTTATTATAGGCTTACCTATAGGTGAATGTCAGCAGAGGAAGTTTACTTCCTCTTTAACAAACTGTGAATTGCTGGTTGTTAAAGAGTGGGCCAGAAAGCATCCCCACCCCAAAGCGCCTTTTCCCCATGTTGATGGAAACAAGAGCCTCTTCCCCACAACCCTGGCCAGTAGTTGTGGGGGTCTTCAGGCAGGGGCCTTATTAGAATCTGAAAGCCCCCTTTAACAAGGGGGGCCCAGATCCCGCCCCCTGCATGTGAATGAGTAATGGGTATTCCAAGTCCTTTGTTAAAAAAATAGAAAAACATTACCTGGCTCCATGTCACCGCTCCAGTGCTGTCCCCAGCTCCAGCACCCTTCCCTCACTTCCTCCTTTCACAGGAGAAACTAAGGGACCATAGGCTCCTGCTGGCATCAGTCAAACTCCTGTGAGGAGGAAGTGGTGTGTGCGTGTGTTTATAGATGCACACGGCCTGGCTCAGGACCTAATGGGAGCCAAAGAGACTACCAGAAAAGGAATAAAGGGATCTTTCTGTACAATATCATTGCACAGAGCAGGCAACTATAACTTCTTTCTTATTAAAAAAAAAAAATAACTGTAGTATCACTTTTCGTTTGGCTTTAATGTATTTGATTTTGTATCATCGTTTTTATTGATCTCCAATCAGAATTGTTTTCTCTTTTCCCTTTGCACGGTTATCTAAGCAAACCTTTAAATAATCCTGTCATAATGGCATCTTACACAGCACTTTCCTCTCTGATCCAAAGATCTTGACGTTTCAGATGAGCGACTTCATCGTGGATTTAAAAATAACCTTGATTTATGCGAACACACAACATTTTCTTCCCTTTAAGGTACATCTAGAATAGCTTTTCCACCCGCCCGCAATGACTCACACTACTCTCGTATTCTTTTTTAGCCTTTGAAAACACCAATTACCTAATCTGCAGGAATTTGTCTCCTGAGGCTCCCCGGATAAGGGTTTTATCTGACTTTTTGCCCATCTGATGATGTCCCTTACTCATACATGACATATAAAGCTCAGAGATCTCACAGTTATAATCATAGAGCAGGTTTCTGATCTGGGCATAGAGACTTTTTCATGCAGGGCAGGGAACAACTGAATGCTTATATTTGACACAAGGTCTGCTTTCAAAAGGAATTCCTATACAAACCGCCATTGAGGCCCGTTTGACCTGTCACAGTGTCACTGCCACCAAGGAAATGAACATTCAAAAATGACATATTGGTGAGAACTGAGAAATATTCACTGGCACAGCTGTTAGACACCACTCCAAATAACAGCAAAGAGAAGAGAATGGTGTAATAATCTCTGCTATTGGTGGAAAGAAAAATAAATGTTTATAGATATAGACTTTTACTTGTGAATGTGGAGTGAATTTTGTTTGATTTGTGGGTGTGTAATATCAGCAGAATAATATTCTGTAATGAGGTGACAGGTCCCCTTTACAGGCATATTTAAAGTGGGGCTTCACCCAAAAAATCTATTTTTAACATTAGATTGAGGCTAATTGTGCGAAGCAGAATCGGGTGTTTTTTTTAAAATCAATGCAGTACTTACCGTTTTAGAGATAGATGTTCCCCGTGGCTTCCGGGTATGATCTTCGGGACTAGGCGTTCCTATTTGATTGACAGCCGTCCGACGGTCGCATACAGCACGTCACGAGTTGCCGAACGTCGGTGCGGATCTATACGGCGCCTGCGCACCGACGTTCGGCTACTTTCGGGAACTCGTGGCGCGCTGTATGCGACCGTCGGAAGGCTGTCAATCAAATAGGAACGCCCAGTCCCGCAGCCCATACCCGGAAGCCACGGAGAACATCTATCTCTAAAATGGTAAGTACTGTATTGATTTAAAAAAAAACATCCGATTCTGCTTCACACAATTAGCCTCAATCAAATGTTAAAAATGTATTTTTTGGGTGAAACTCCACTTTAAAAGGGGTAGCAAAGTCAGGTTTATAAGTTGTACCTACAGGTACAGCCTATAGGGACTTGCATCGTTTAGGGGGATATTCACATTGGGGTTGATTTACTAAAAGTGCAAAATCTGGTGCAGCTGCGCATAGTAGCCAATTGGCATTTAACATCAGCTTGTTCAGTCAAGCGTTGACAAAAAAAATGGAAGCCGATTGGTTTCTATGCAGAGCGGAACCAGATTTTGCACTCTCCAGTTTCAGAAAAAACAACCTATAGGCAAGTGCAGTTTACTTTCTCCACTGCAGGTGGTGCTCAACATTAGTGGCTCTGCTGCTGGAGAGTAAGTCATGAAGAGCATAGTTCCCTTATGGTTTCCTGGATCACCGGGGAAGCATTTCAGTAGGATGCTGTTGCCTTGGGTCAAGCAGAGCCTATTTAAGTCCCTTGCTCCCATGTTTGGGATGCATTTGTGATTTTGTAGAGTAGGGAACAGGTATCCCACCCATTACATACAGTGCTAGCTTTAGGGAAAGGTTCTTGACAAGGAGAAAACATAGGCTTCTCTTGCATCTCTGCATCTCTTCTGCACACTCCCGATTGGGCAATAGCTGGCCAGGCCGCATTCTGTCCCTTTCTACAGGCGGAACCTGCTCCTTTCACATTGTTGGAAACAGTGAGTGCAACCAGATGTGTGAATTATTGCCGCCGCACACACTGCACCCCACCTACAAACCCCACTGGCTCTAGCTGATGACATCACTGCTCATGTGCAAGAGAGACATCATCTCGGCCTCATCATTCAAACAGCTGGAGACTGGAAGGAAGACTGGGCAAAGATGGGAATTCCACCAGCAATGACAGTGCACCACTGGAGGACTCTGTTTAAAATGTAAGTCTTCCATAATGTGCTAGTATGCAATGCAAAGTCCCGCGCTCGCCTCCGACATCATCTTCGCTGCTCAACCTGGCCGTTGATTGGTTACAGTGGATGGATTGAAAGCAGCGTAGCCATTGGCTCGCGCTGCTGTCAATAACATTCAATGACGCGGCACACCGGGGGGCAGGACCGAGTGATACAGTGAGCGGCTATAGCCGCCGGCTGTATCACGGGAGCGCGCCTGCAACAACTCAACACCATGCGAGCACGCTCGCATGAAGGTGTTGAGTCCTTGGGGGAGCCAAGACAGTCGCCGAGAGACCCCAGACCAGGTTCAGAGCCACTCTGTGCAAAACGAGCTGCACAGTGGAGGTAAGTATAACATGTTTGTTATTAAATTTTTTTTAATCTTTAGTGATCCTTTAAAGTAGAACTTCAGTCCTGCTGTATTCAGGCTCCTCCCCTGGCTTCGCCCTAATGGTGCATAAACATAAGCCCTGAAGGGCTCTGCTTGGCCTTTGGATCCTGGCAGAGTCCTTCTGCGCAAGTGATTTTCCAGCATGTGCAAAGATGGGGAAGGTTTTAGTCCTCCCAATAGTCATCTCTGCGCATTGCACAGGAAACCATGTGCATGAGCAGATGGTCGAGGAAATAAGTACATACCCACATAGGCAGCAGGACTCGATTGGGACCTGGAGCTCACGGCACAGCTGCGCATGTGCAGGGGGCTGGGAGAAGGAAATGTAATTTTTGCCTAGATGAGAAGCGAGAAAGTGCTGCTTTACAGCAAAAAATCTGACATTAGATAAAAAAAAAATCTGATTGTGAAAGAAGGGGGGGGGGGGGGGGCAGGGCATCATATCATACCCTTTATGGTGAATGTTTACTTCAAGGAAAGCAAATCCCCACTTGATACCCCAGTCTCTGTTTCAAGCATACCAGATGCAGACTAAAGAAAGCCCACCTCTGCTCCGTCTTGTCATCACAAACACCAAATCTCATGCTGATGATGCCACATGTATATGAACTTATTCAGCCAGCTACATACCTACCCACTGTATGGAATTTTTTCCTTATGGCTTAATCATAGCGACAACCTTATGATTAAACCCATAAGGGTGAAACTCGTTACGGTAAGGTGGCCTACAGGTAGCCCCCAGCCCTGATGCAAGAAATAGGCTGACTCTTGCGAGGAGTAATGCAACAATTAACATGCCTTAACGAGTGATGTTACACTGAATAAATCAATGCTTTAAAATTGTGTACGCCCATTGAATGGCACCAAACTACGGTACCTAGAAATCTCCATAAGCAGGAACAAAGATTGTCTCTGGAAAGCCGCACTCTGAACAAATTGTAGCCTTTTATTAAAAGAAGGACAGCACTACAAGTCACAGCAAAATAAAATAAAATCTGACTGCTGACGCGTTTCGCACTGAAACTAGTGCTTAGTCATAGACTTTCACAGTGATACCTCACATGTGTCATGCGATCGCCGTTTACATATGCATACAGGACCGACGTGAAAGTATGCTTTTGCATGTGAGCATGGGGGAATAGTAGGGCGATGCTTTAAAAATATATATATTGTTTTATTTCTAAAAAAATATTGTACTTTTAAAACATTTTGATCAACTTTTTTGCTATCACAAGCGATGAACAACATCTGGGGTCTCTGGTCTCCAAAGCAGCCAATCAGACTCAGATCAGATCTGATTGACTGCTTAACTGGCTGGAAACAGGCTAGTAAACAAAGATCCAAAACCGGGAGTGAGAAATCCTCTTTGCGTCAGATTTCTTACTTCACAGAAGAAGGGTGAGAACTTATGTTTCTGCCACTCTACTCAGTGAATGTGATGGCGGTGGCTGCATTCTTACCGGGCTCCCCGATCCCTCGGGAAAGCCCTGTAAAGGCGGCTGCAGGGGGGGCATACTGGTTGTACCCAAGTTGATTGATGGATCGACTTGGGTACTGTGACGAGATCCTTTGCTCGCCCGGTTCTGCTCTCCCGACACTCCTCTGCTACTATTGAGTCAGCTTGCAGATTGCAACGTCTGATGGTCCAGTCATCCAAGGTTCCGGGATCCGAACTACAGCTATGTGCCATTCGGACCAATTAAGAACAAACACCAGGCAGGCTGTATGTAAGTTCAAACAGGACTCTTTATTTTCAAGTACACAGCACACTTTTATACAGAATTTGGAACATCCCACCCCCAACAACCGCTTTCCCATTGGTCAATTGTAAAGTATATGCAGTCTTCACTCAGGTCCTCCTTGACCATGAAAATGAGGACTTGAAATAGTCAACAGGGATTGGCGAACTCCAATGCACCTTTCATCTTTCAAATAGCCATCAATAGCCAAAGTGAATGGTGCTCAGTCTCTAGGAATTAATTTTAAGTTTTGCCAAAATGCATTGCAATCAATAGGGAAAGTGAAATTACCTCTTCCCATCCGCTATACAGTTATCTATGTCCTTGGATTGGAGCAGTGATAACTCTTAAGCGGCTGACTAAAATATAATTTTTCTGTGATTCCCTACAAAGTAAAAGTGATTGGAGAGGCTAAGCAGCTTCCTAATGATGCTAAAATTAACATTACCAATAATTTTGTGTCATTTGTGTTTAATTTACTTTTTTTGTGTATTTGAATTTTATTTTGGTACTAAATAAAAAATTATACGTTTTTGCACAGTTTTTTTGTAAAAAATAAATAATGTGGCTATTGAGGGTCCATTGTTGGCACAACAACTCCAAAGCTATCTAAAGCCTGCTGTACCCTTAAAAAGCACCAAAAACTACCTACATTTTAACATTTCAATTGATTTTGCTCCAATGATGAAATTTTGCAGAAGTCCCTTTTTTGTCAAAAAGGAAAACTCTCAATTTTGCTCATCTCTAGTTGCACAATTGTAGTTCGATTAGCCTATGTAAGGCTATATTTGTGTACAGGGTTGCAAGCTAAAAAAGGTCAGCTCAAGCCAACAAATGCACAAAATACAATTAGGTGCTTTACTATTTTTTTATTGTCAATGTCTAACTATTATTTGCGTCCTAGCATAGTCACTGGGTTGTGATTTTTTTTTTTAATTAACAGATTTGCTTTAACCATTTCAGCCCTGGAAGGTTTTACCCACTTCCTGACCAGGCCGTTTTTTTGCGATACGGCACTGCGTTGCTTTAACTAACAATTGCGCAGTGCTGCGATGCTGTACCCAAATAAAATTTATATCCTTTTTTCCCCACAAATAGAGATTTCTTTTGGTGTTATTTGATCATCTCTGCGGTTTTTATTTTTTGCGCTTTAAACAAAAAAAAGAGCAGCAATTTTGAATAAAAAACAATATTCCTTACTTTCTGGTAAAAGAAAAATTCCCAATAAAAAAATAAATCTAATTTCTTCAGCAGTTTAGGTCAATATGTATTCTGCTACATGTTTTTGTAAAACAATTTTTCCAATTAGTGTTTATTGATTGGTTTGCACAAAAGTTATCGCGTCTACAAACTAGTAATGGTTTGTAGACTTTTACTAGTAATGGCGATGATCGATGCTTTTTAGCAGGACTGCAACATTGTGGTGGACAAATCGGACCCTAATTGACACTTTTTGGGGACCAGTGACACCAATACAGTGATCAGTGCTAAAAAAAAATGCACTGATTCCTGTATAAATGACACTGGCAGGGAATAGGTTAACACTAGGGGGTGATCAACGGGTTAAGTGTGCCCTAGGGAGGTGCTTTCTAACTCTGTGTGGGGGAGGGGGGTGTTACACTGGAAGAAAACAGAGATTGTGTTTAAGCTTAGCTGAAACAGAAGATCTCTCTTTTCTTTACTGACAGATCAGCGGTGTGCCTTGTTTACATAGGGACACTGCTGCTTCGTGTCTCCTGTGAATGATCGGCGGGTCACGGCGGCCATTGCTGATTGGCTTCTGCTGTGTCCAATCACAGCGGAAGTGTTGCGTTATGGGACCCCCCCTACTCCTCGTGCACAAAATCTGCGCAGCTGGGCCGCCATGTCGCAGTATATGTACGGCGGGCGGTCCGGAAGCGGTTCAAGGGTAACTTGACTGTCGTGTAAAAAATAACAATGAAAAAAATTATAATATAGCTCTCACAATTACAACACAACTCATATTGTAATTACTGTAAAAAATCGTGGGTGCGCGATGTACGCCGATACTCGCTTCCCGCGCTGTGTTTGAACCCCTCCGCCGACATATATACCGAGCGCAGTACACTCGGGTATACTCGGGCAGGCTCGAGCTCGAGGAAGCAGGGATCGGCTGAAAAACACAGCGGGGAGGACACCACGATGGCCGCAGAAGGACGCCGGACCGGACAAGGTCGTCGATGGACGACGGGCAAGACACCGACGAGGGGCATCCAAACTGTAAGTATTTATTTTTTTTCCAGGAATTTTCCTTCCAGGTTGGGGGTGCGCGCTATACGCCGGGGCTCGTTATATGAAGATAAATACGGTAGATGTTATTAAAAATTACCTTTCCTTTTCAATCTGCAGCCCTGTCAATATCTTTAAAATGCAATGCAATATGGCTACCTGGAGACATTCTGTACTAGAAATGTAACCGAGCGTCTGATTTTTGTCAAAAGGGAGTGTGCCTGGATCTTGTCTTCCATACTAACGGTACACAATTGTCATGCAACAAGCACCAACGTACTACAAGGAATTTCAGCTCTTGAGCGCCAACCCTACTACTAATTTAGTGTTTGGTGAGCATTGATTACGAACATGTGCGTTTGTACTTTTGTGTGATGGATTGTGTACTGACCATACGAAAATCTGACAACAAACTGTTTTCCATCGAAAATTTACTAGCCTGTCATCCAACATTTGTAGGCCGAAAGTTGAACAACAATTGTCAAAAGGAGCGTACTAACGGTAAGATTTTAGAACAACAGTCTGTCAACAGACAATCCCCTGCCAACAATCGTACTGTGGGTAAAAGGCTTAAAGGGGTTGTAAAGGTACAATATTTTTTTCCTAAATATCTTCCTTTACCTTAGTGCAGTCCTCCTCCACTTGCCTCATCCTTCCATTTTGCTTTTAAATGTCTTTATTTCTTCTGAGAAATCCTCACTTCCTGTTCTTCTGTCTGTAACTCCACACAGTAATGCAAGGCTTTCTCCCTGGTGTGGAGTGTCGTGCTTGCCCCCTCTCTTGGACTACAGGAGAGTCAGGGCACCCACTAAGGCCCCCGTACACACCAGCGGATCTGTCCGATGAAAACGGTCCGCGGACTGTTTTCATCGGACATGTCCGCTGCCGGATTTTGGTCTGATGGCTGTACACACCATCAGACCAAAATCCCAGCGGAAAACAAATGCGGTGACGTGTCGCGACGTGGCCGCGCCGTCGCCGCGACGTGCGCAGCCCTGGAAGTTAAATGCTTCCAGGCATGCGTCGAAGTGATTCGACGCATGCGAGGGATGGCGGCCGCTCGGACATGTACGGTGAGTCTGTACAGACGACCGAACATGTCCGACGGACAGGATTCCAGCGGACATGTTTCTTAGCATGCTAAGAAACATTTGTCCGCTGCAAAACGGTCGGCTGGACAAATGTCCGCTGGAAACCTGTCCGCTCGGCCGTACACACGACCGAACATGTCTGCTGAAACTGGTCCGCGGACCAGTTTCAGCAGACATGTTTGGTCGTGTGTACAAGGCCTTACACACAGCTCCTTTCTCTATCCGCAACGTAGAGAGCGTCCTGACTCTCCTGTAGTCCAAGGGAGGGGGCAAGCATGACACTCCACACCAGGAAGAAAGCCTTGCATTACTGTGTGGAGTTACAGACAGAAGAACAGGAAGTGAGGATTTCTCAGAAGAAATAAGGACATTTAAAAACAAAATGGAAGGATGAGGTAAGTGAAGGAGGACTGCTCTAAGGTAAAGGAAGCTGTTTAGGAAAAAAAAATTGTACCTTTACAACCCCTTTAGGATACAAGTCAGATTTTGGGCATTGTGATAAAAAAAAAAAGATTTTGGGCATTGTGATAAAAAAAAAGATTTTGGGCATACCCTGGAACAAAAATTTCATTTTTGGTAAGATACTCTCAAAGGGAAATCATATCTATAGGGATGCAGGCCCCGTCACTTTAGAGTTCTGCAGGTGCAGCAGCTGACTGATTATACCACTCCCATACAGATTCACTAGACACATGGACACAGGCAAACAAACAGCGATTCCTTTAGAATAACAAAAGGTAGGAATCTGTAACAAGGTTTAAGATCCCTACAATGTACATAGATCACCCAGAGGGAAATGCTTTTTTCTAGGGCTGTGCAAATTAACTATTAATTAATTGATTAATCTTTAATTTTTTTTGATCGATTACAATTCTTTTGATTGGCACTCACCTCTCCGCCGGCTTCTGGGCCTTCAGGGAGTTCTGTCGGAGATCCAGTAACGTCACGGACACTGGTGGGGCTTGCCGTGTCCATCTGAAGGGCTCCTTTGCTGTGCCTTCATATCTGCATGCCGGCGGGACCTTACTATCTGCCACATGCAAGGGCTGTTACACTTCCCTCTATCACTTCCCTCTATCAACCTGGGATTCTACAACCATTCACTGGGAGTTGTGATAGTTCCCTTCATGGGACATCTACATGCCGACGAACTGATGTTAACCTCTCCTCATCTGGATTCAGCAGTGGTATCGTTGTACACATTTTTATACCAGTATCATACTTAGCTACATGTTTTTATGACTGTTTTTGGTACCGTTTGGTATTACTCGCACCATTTCTACAGTTTATGTAGCTACATCGATTTTATCTCCAGTGCAATATATATTATGTTACCTATTTGAAGACTATAAAAGTTTTAATGCTATTCCCATCGAGCGCTGCCTTTGTGTGTTTTTTGTATCCTGCTATCCATTTTTCCAGTGGTTGGTAGCTGAACTGCAAGCCTGCAAGGAGATCAGCTGAAAGTAGTTGGATCTGTATGTGCGTTATAATTAATCGAAATTAGTCAATTAATCGATTTAAAAAAAAAAACGATTAATCGAACAGAAAAATCTTGATCAGTAACAGCCCTACTTTTTTCTCATTAAAAGTGGAGTTAATCTTTAACTTGAATGGCCATCAATGTTCCATAAGACGACGTCTCGAAGTGTAGTCCTAAGCACACAGCTAGCTAAACTAAGCAAAGACTTGATAAATATAAGCTTACTTATGTTGGGCCCATCCTAATCCACTTTATTGCATAAACCTTCAAGATGCGCAAAGCATGGAGCTTGAATGAAATTGAGTTATTTCAGCTGTGCTCTGAATTAATCTTCCACAACGAGGCCCAATGATTGTAATCCAGCTGCAGGAGACCCAGCAGTTTACCTCATTAAGATTGCCTTAAAAGCAGCTAGAAGACTGTAATAAGATGTTTAATTATTACTTTTTGCATTACTTATCACAGTCACCGCAACTTACCTGAATGACAGTTTTCAGAAAAGACGCCATCCGCTATTATTTTATCATTTCAGGTGTCATTCAAAATGTTCACGCTAATATTCCACATTACTAGGTAACGAGCTTGCCACAAAAACACTTTGGGTTAATCTGAAGCACCTTTAGATCTTGCTTCTGCCAAGATAAGGGAAGAAAATTAGAGGAAATACCTTAATACCAGATAAAAGCACTCTTATCTTTCTTTCTAGTTAATTGTTGCCAGCTTCAAAGTCAGATATGGATATCTTAAGGATTTGTTTTATTTAAGGCTCATTTTGGTAGAAAGTACAAGCACATACCGTATTTTTTACTCTATAAGGGCTCTTTCACACGGAGCGTATCCGTAATTGATCCGCTCCGTTAGCCCGTTTGGCTCAGCAGGGATTCCTCTGTAATCCCCGCTGAGCTGTCGGCGGACAGGGCGGTCCCCGCACACAGTGCAGAGACCGCCCTGTCTCTCCTCCGCTCTCCCCTATGGGGAATCGGATGAATACGGACCGCCGGACGGAAGAAAAATAGGGTTTTCTTCCGTCCGCAAAAGCGGATCTTTGCGGACGCGGATGGTTGCGGACGTTAGCGGATACTTATCCGCTAACGTCTGCAATCCCATAGGGATACATTACAAGTCCGTAAACGGACTTGTAATAAACGGACCGTTTGTCCGTACGTGTGAAAGGGCCCTAAGACGCACCTGACCATAAGACGCACCTAGGTTTTAGAGGAGGAAAACAAGAAAAAAAATTATTTTGATCCAAATGGTATACTAAAATATTTACCAGTGAAATGCAGCCTAACCATTGCCAATATGCCCTTAAACCACTAGCTCCTCCAGGTCCCCAGTCTTGGGTGAACACAGCTTTGAAGCTCTTCAACGCCCACAGCGTCTATCCCAACACTGAGACACTCACTAGCAGCAACTGCTCCAACTCCACCTTCCTCTCACTTCTGCTCTCCCCAGCCCTTTATTATATCAGCTGTGTGCACCTGGGCACACACCCTGCTGGTTGTCTTTAAAACCCGGACACAGGGTTGGAGATCCCGTCCCACCCAAGACTCTGAAGAATCTCCAAGCCACAGAGCCCCATACAGAAATATAAAAATCTGAGAAAACTGCCAGAGCAGTTTTCTCTGTTTTGAAATGTACGCTCTGAAGTTCTGCACTCAGCCGATATGCAGACTCTTGGGTAGGTTCAGGTAGGTTGCCCTAACTTTGCGGCGGCGTAGTGTATTGTGTTTACACTACGCCGCCGTAAGTTAGCGAGGCAAGTACATGATTCACAAAGTACTTGCCTGCTAAGTTACGGCGGCGTAGCGTAAATGCGGCGGGCGCAAGCACGCCTAATTCAAAATAGGCTGAGGGGGCGTGTTTTATGATAATTTGGTTTGACCTGACGTGATTAATGTTTTTTTGGAACGGCGCATGCGCCATCCGCCTACATTTCCCAGTGTGCATTGCGGCTAAGTACGCCGCACGGTCCTATTGATTTCGACGTGGACGTAAATCCCTATTCACGGACGACTTTTGCAAACGGCGTAAAATTTTCGAATTTCGACGCGGGAACGGCGGCCATACTTTAACATTACTATTCCAGCTATTTGATGGAATATCTTTAGGCCTGCTAATGCGTTACGTAAACGGCGTATCTGTACTGCGTCGGCCAGGCATACGTTCGTGAATAGGCGTATCTAGTGATTTACATATTCTACGCCGACCGCAATGGAAGCGCCACCTAGCGGCCAGCCTCAATATTGCACCCTAAGATAGGACGGGGCAAGCCGTCGTATCTTAGATAGGTTTAAGTGTATCTCTGTTTGAGAATACACTTAAACTTAGGTCGGCGCAGATTCCGAGTTAGGTCGGCTTATCTACTGATACGCCGGCCTAACTCTTACTGAATCTAGCTATATGTGTCCACTTTAATCCCATTCTCATTGGGACAGAGCCTCGCTCTGCCACAATATATATATGTGTACAAATGTCAAACAAATCGATGGTTTTGCACAATAAATTCTTAGAAATACAAGACTTGAACTCGAATGAGTTTTTACAATTTCCAGTGAGAAAAAAAGATTTTCTCCTTTAGCCTGACATGTTTCAGGAATTTTTGTCCTTTCTTCAGAGGCATTTACAGGAGAAAGTACAAATGTATTCTGAAATAGAGCAAAAAAGAAAGAGGAGCTCAAAACAATTTTCCATAACAACAACATTGAAGCACACCATCACGTCCATTTATACATACCAGCACTGAATTTGTATTGCTATTCATAAGAATGTATTTTTGTTTAAAAAAAAAAGAGTGACAAAGTTCTGAAAGAGAACAGAACTGAAGCTGCCCATTCACCAACAAACCCTGTCTAGGCTCGGAACAGCCCTCACAAAGGTCCCCATGGAAACATTCCCATTATCCAATCGACAGGGAACCCCAAAGGATAAACAGATATCCTGGTATAGAGAAAAAAAATTGAAGTATGTATATCAATAAACACACTGTGCAATATAGTCAACGCGACATTTGAAACACTAAAAATATAGATATTAAAGGGGTTGTAACGGTTCGTTTTTTATTTTCTAAATAGGTTTGTGGGAATCCTGCAATTCTGACGAAATCCGCCCTTGCCTTATTCCGCAGGTGCTCCTGGGTGGGTCTGATGATGTGGTGGGACATGCGTCTGAGGATTGCGGGGACAACCTGGTGCACACATCTGCTCATGCTGGTTTGTGACATCCCAGCCACACCTCCACTTGTACGCTGAAAAGATCCACTGGCGAAAAAATGCAGTGTTGCCAGTACCTTGACCAGTGGCTGCACTGCATGTGAGCGGTGTGTCTGGCTGGTGATGTCATCATGCAGGGCTGTGGCTATTTCCTGGATGGCATCAGTGTTGAATCTAAAGATGCGATACACCTCAGAATCCCCCATGCCAAAGATGTTTATGCGCGTTCGGTATATCCTCTCCTGTGCCCTCCTCCTCCTCCTTCTACGCACCTGGGCACACACTAGTATAGCTATGACCATGCCTGCCCCTGGCATACAGAAGTCTTGTCCTGCAAGTGTGGTTGCTCAGCTGATCCGTAAAGGTGCTGCTGAAGCTGCTCTCCAGCTGACCTGCACGCGTCTGGTGCAAAGTTGCCCCTGCTTTACGAGGGGCAAGTTTAGGCCGGACGTACAGCTTACGCGCACCGCGCGTAGCCTGCGTCGGGCGGTCGTAGGTTCGGGAATCGGCGCATCTCCCTCATTTGCATATTTGAATAGGAAATCAATGGGAGCGCAGGATGCTCCCGCGGTAAATATGCGCCTACGCTACGCCGGCGTACAAAAGTTACACCGATCAGAAGAAGCCTATTTTCAGGCGTATCTGGTTCTGTGGGTACAGCGCATAGATACGACGGCGCATATTTACACTTACGCCGCGCATCTCGAGATACGCTGGCGTAACTTCTTTGAGAATCTGGGCCATTGAGTTTATAAATTATCCTTGGGGATATGTTAGATTTTGCATGGCTGTAAGCATGGAAATCGATAAAAAGCCCCAGTCCCTCAAATCCATGTCTCCATCGTCAGCATTTAAAATACAAAAATAAACCACAGAAGAAGAGAGAGAGAGAGGGATTGGGCTAAAAATAGCACCTGTAAAGCGCCTGAAAAACGCCTCCCCTGCAGCCCTAGTGTGAGAGCCTGAGTGCTTTCACACTGGAGCGGTTTACTTGCAGCACCTTAGAAAAAGTCTTGCAAGCAGCATCAAATGCCACTATAACAGCGGTAAAGGGCCGCTAAAATTAGCGGCACTTTAGCGTAACAACCCCGCCCCAGTGTGAAAGTAGCAGAGCCCCCATGCAATTTTGCTCTCCACCTGCTCTGAGACATACAATAAATATCAGCTAGACTTAAAATCAGTTTGCTGTATCAGATCAGGCAGTGATTGTGATTTGTTGCCAGAGGTTACAGCATATCATTTCCTCTTACTGACTGGTTGCTAGAGGTTACAGCACACATTACGACTCACTGATTAATTGCTAGATGTTACAGCACATGATTTCTTCTTGTTGATTGGTTGCTAGAGATTACTGTACGATAATACTGCTCACTGATTAGTTGCTAGAGGTTACAGCACATCATCTCTTCACTGCAGAGGGGCATGATATACATATGAATGCCACCTTTATTTACATATGAATGCTCCCGGCTTCAGCTATTTACATTTGAATGCCGCCGGCCTCAGCAGTTTACATATGATTGCCACAGCTATTTACATATGCATGACGGTTATTTACTTGTAAACACAGGGTCTGCAGGTGAGTCATCTGTACACAATAGGGCAGAGCTGGTCATTATTAGTAGCATCACTTCCCACTGAGATATCAGGACACAGAACAGGACTAAAACTTCAAGGGACAAGTGAATTTAAACTGGGATAGTTGGCAAGTATGAGGCAGCTGCTTTGGGCTCCACAACAATGGCCCTGGAAAGTAGCCTAACTGCAACTGACATCATCAGTGGTACTAATACAGTGATCAGTGATAATACTATACACTGTCACTGTAATAATCGGTTTAACATCTCGGGGATAATCAAAGTGTTAAGTGTGTGCATAACATTTTAAAGAAATATTTTTTTTTTATAACACACGCACTGTATATATACACATTTAGGGGCAGATCCACAAAGAAATTACGCCGGCCGCTAGGTGGCGCTCCTGTCGAAATCCGCTTCGAGTATGCAAATGAGATATTTACAGCGATCCACGAAAGTACGTCGGCCCGGCGCATTTTTTTCCGTCGTTTGCGTTCGGCTTTTTCCGGCGTATAGTTAAAGCTGCTGAGGCGTACTCAATGTTAAGTATGGCCGTCCTTCCCGAGTACAATTTTGAATTTTTTACGTCGTTTGTAAGTCGTTAGCGAATAGGAATTTGCGTAGAATGACGTCACCGTCGTAAGCATTGGCGGGTTCCGGTTTAATTTCGAGCATGCGCACTGGGATACCCCCAGGGACGGCGCATGTGCAGTTAAAAAAAACGTTGTTTACGTCGGGTCACGACGTATTAACATAAAACACGCCCCCATCACAGCCATTTGAATTCCGCGCCCTTACGCCACGAGAGATACACTACGCCGCCGTAACTTATGGCGCGGATTCGTTGTGGATTCAAATTAAAAAAGATAAGTTACGGCGGCGTAGCGTATCTTGGATACCCCCCCCCCCCCCCCCCCGCAGATGTATGTTGATCTGCCCCTTAGTATATGTATAAATATATGCATTTTACAAATATATATATATATATATATATATATATATATACACACACACACATATACTTTGTATACATTAAATTAACATACAATAAAAAATTAGCCTTTCTCCCTGTCTTTTTAAGGTGATTGCATATGACTGCCCTCTAGACGTCCTTTTATCAATTGAGTTAGTGACATCTTCCATTACATTGCAGAAGTCCATCAGTCTTGTTCATTGACTTAGAAAGATTGGAGGCTCGGAATGCACAGTAAATCCTTTTTTCTGTTTTCTTTTGTGCTGTTTGATTTGATTACAATGGAAATGCTGAACAGTGGAGGGCTGTGTTTTTCCCAGCAGAAATAATAATATATATACTCTTGCAGTCACATATTACTGACTGGAGGGCTTCTCGCTCATAATTTAGATGTACTTGGAAAGATATAAAACTGAGGCTGAAAGGAAAAAAAAAAATATGTCTCGTCTATGTGAAGATGGTGGACATGTTGAACCACCACCTATCCCTTATTTGCAGAAATGTTTTATTTTTTTCAATAGTTACAACATCAATAAAATATTAACTTTGAACAGGTCTTTTCAAGCAAATATAACGACAAATGCCTGCATGTAAAACATATTTTTTCTATATAGCCATCACACCTCCCTCTTTGCTGTTCAGATACTTCTACATTCTGAAGCTAATAATTAAGGTGTCTGAGTATGTGCTCTCTATCTGGGGAATAAACCAGTTAACAACCGCCCTATAGACGAAATACGTCCATGGACGTCCTCCCAGAATCGTGCTCCCGTGCGCCCTCTGGGGCGCGCACATGGGAATGTCCGTGACCGCCGGGTGATAGTGGCGGTTTATCACGTGATCGCTCCGTCCAATGACGGAGCGATCACTTGTAAACAAACCGGCGTCATGTGATGACGCCGGTTCCTCCCTCCCCTCTCTGTACCGAGCGGTACAGTGTGAGAGGAGAGGGGAGGGAGCGGATGCAACAGCGGCAGCTGCTGTGGGCTGGATCTGTGACAAATGCAGTCATAGATCCAGCCATCCATCCCTGCCCCAACTCTGCAATACCTCACAATACTCTGCAATACCCCAAAATACTCTGCAATACCCCAAAATACTCTGCAATACCCCAAAATTCCCCACAATACCCCACAATACTCTACAATACCCCACAGTACTCTGCAATACCCCACAATACCCTGCAACGTCGCATATGGGGATTTTTAAGTAGCGAAGTTTGGCACCATTCCACGAGCGTATGCAATTTTGAAGGGTGACATGTTGGGTATCTATTCACTCGGCGTAACTTCATCTTTCACATTTATGCAAAAGAATGAAGAAAAAATACTAAATTTGCTAAATGTTATAACAGAAACAAAGAAAAATTCATTTTTTTTTTTACAGAATTTTCAGTCTTTTTTCTCTTATAGCGCAAAAAATAAAAAACCCAACGGTGATTAAATACCACCAAAAGAAAGCTCTATTTGTGTGAAAAAAAGGACGAAAATTTCATTTGGGTAAAATGTTGTATGACTGAGTAATTGTCATTCAAATTGTGAGAGCACCGAAAGCTGAAAATTGTTCTGGTTATTAAGGGCTATTATGGGTTATTATGTGCCCAGTGATCAAGTGGTTAACTAAGCGTTCTGCGCCATTATAATAGTGAAAGAAACTGTCAGAAGTGGTGTGCATTATATTAACAGAGCAGATAGACCCGTTTCAAGTCTATATGTGCCACCTGTGTCGGTTTCTATTTCAGAGTAAAATAGAAACTAGTACAGGTCTGCCCCTAATTAGAGGGAATACAGCAGTTTTCCATATAGAAAACTGCCGCAGATTCCACCAGGTGAAACCCTATTATATGGGATGTGAGCTGTCAGCTGTCACACCATCTAGTGGATTAAATACAAAATACAGCAGAACACCCGTCATACTGGTAAATCATTATTTCAACTGGGGATCAAAGCCTTCACATGGAATACGAGACCTCTTCTACCCTGAAGACAACGATATCTACTGTAAAAGTTAAGGATAGTGATTCATTGCTGCTATATAGGGATTGCCAATAGTCTGCTATGAGAAAGGATGTAATACAGAGCTTACAACAGCAACTATGCACAGGTACTAAACACAAATAAGTATAGCACAATAATTGAAAATTAAGTGAACACTGTATTCACAAAGGAACTACAAGTCCCAGGCAAGAGGAGATGAAGAAACCTCATGATGAATTTCAGATTTATGTGCGACACCAGCTGATAAAAATTGGATGCTTACCAGATCCGAGGGACCTCTGAACTAACAGAAGGTCAAACAAGCTTGTATCCACAGCGGGATAAAGGTAACCAGCACTCCAATGGACCAGATCAGCCAAAAATAGTATAAAAGAAAGGTGCTCCCCATCAAAAAGAGTCATTTATTTAAAAGCCGTTTTTGCCAGGCTCCATACAACAGTAACATGTTACTAAAAAATCAATCAATGACACCCAGCGTGGATGTCCGGTATTAGCAGCAATATTGGTAGCATGTAAGGTACGATGACAGCGGGTGACGTCCGCAAAGTAGCTCCTCCCCCATACGCGTTATGTCCTACAGGACTTTGTCAGCAAGGGTGGGGCTACCACATCACCCGTGAATTTTAATAAGCAGCTTGTTTCCATTAAGATTGCAGACAATAGAAAGTTCCTGCACTAAACCACAATAAAACATACCAATGGGGACACTGAGCTAGCCCAATACACTTACAATCACGTCCTTTAAGAGGCAGGACCCCCAACAACCCTCACAATATGGAGTATTATCCGAAGGAGAAGCACATAAAAAAAAAGTATGGTCAAATTTTTTTTTAGCTATACTTCTGTAAGCGGGTCTCAGGAGTGCACTTACTCTTGCCCTCCTGTGATCCAGTGTCATCTGATAGCAGGCTTTTGCACTCTGGAAGGATCCCAATAATATTGTTAGGATCCACCTGGCTGCCTAATTGACAGCTGCCCTCGTCTTTCAGCAAGCAGCTGAGAGCTAGAGTCAGCTGGGCCTGCCCAGTACAACCAAAGGAGTCAAACAATCGTCTGTTTCGACTTGCTGTGAGACATCAAGAAAAAAACAGAGGATGGAAATAACGTACAAAAATTCTTGCATGACAGACTTTTGTTGTTTATTGTTTCTGATCATGTGAAAACCGTAAAACAAAAAAGTACACATTAAATGAAAATCATTTGTTCTGTTCACATACAAGAGCAATTTTGCAGTTTGCCCCTTTGAGAATTTAAATTTGGAAAGTCGAAAGTTGTGTACACACTATATGAAAATTGAACTATCGTGTTTTGTACAGATTTTTTCTTCAGATTTTCTCATAGTGTGTACCCAGCTTTGGAGCCAATAAAGGACAGCTGCAGCCAGGGCCGTCTTAATAGCAGCATGGGCCCCTGGGCAAAGTAATGCTCTGGGGCCCTTACAAAGATGACAGTTAAGGTAAACAGACATTAACCACTTAAGGACCGGACCAATATGCTGCCTAAAGACCCAAGGTGTTTTTACAGTTCGGGACTGCGTCGCCTTAACAGACAATTGCGCGGTCGTGCGACGTGGCTCCCGAACAAAATTGGCGTCCTTTTTTTCCCACAAATAGAGCTTTCTTTTGGTGGTATTTGATCACATCTGCGGTTTTTAGTTTTTGCGCTATAAACACAAATAGAGCGACAATTTTGAAAAAAAATCAATATTTTTTACTTTTTGCTATAATAAATATCCCCCAAAAACATATATAAAAATTTTTTTCCCTCAGTTTAGGTCGATACGTATTCTTCTACCTATTTTTGGTAAAAAAAATTGCAATAATCGTTTATCGGTTGGTTTGCGCAAAATTTATAGCGTTTACAAAATAGGGGATAGTTTTATTGCATTTTTATTTTTTTTATTTTTTTTACTACTAATGGCGGCGATCAGCGATTTTTTTCGTGACTGCGACATTATGGCGGACACTTCGGACAATTTTGACACATTTTTGGGACAATTGTCATTTTCACAGCAAAAAATACATTTAAATTGCATTGTTTATTGTGAAAATGACAGTTGCAGTTTGGGAGTTAAACACAGGGGGCTCTGTAACATTTAGGGTTCACTTAGTGTGTGTTTACAACTGTAGGGGGGTGTGGCTGTAGGACTGACATCATCGATCAAGTCTCCCTAATAAAAGGGATGACTCGATCGATGCGCCGCCATAGTGAAGCACGGGGAAGCCATGTTTACATACGGCTCTCCCCGTTCTTCAGCTCCGGGGAGCGATCGCGACGGAGCGGCTATAAACAAATAGCCGCGCCGTCGTCCCGGATCGCTCCCCGCGGGAACCCGACCGCCGCATGTCGCGCAGGGGGGGTCCCGATCGGACCCGCGGAAAGGCAGGGACGTACAGGTACACCAATGTGCCTGTACGTGCCATTCTGCCGACGTATATGTACATGCGGCGGTCGGGAAGGGGTTAAGTAGGTAGGAGGCAGACTGCCTCCCCTGTGTATCCATCACTCTCAGTGCCATCATGGGGCCCCTAATTTCGGGGCAGCGTGGGCTCAAGGACCAGCTGCTTTGGGGAAAGTGCAGGGGCCACCCATGCAGCTGGGGCCCCAGGGCAGTGCCCAGGTGTGTCCTCTCATTAAGACAGCCCTGGCTGCAGCATCACATGGACGCTGCAGCATAGAGGTCAGTATGGATGTTTAGTTACTTTTTCATAATCCCATACTTACAGGCAAATATAAGACGAGACGGGGGGGGGGGGGGGAAGCAGGCTCCCCATGTAACCCTATTTGTGGTCTATACTCCATACCCCAATGGCTTATAAACTCTATGAATGTGCAAATATACTTTAAGGACAAGAGAGGTTACTATAGCATAGTTCCTCTTTGATTAAAAAAAAATATATTTTTTGTAATAAGTTGTGTTTCTAGAATTACCTGTGTCACTTCTTCCATAGTCTTTAATTTGTAAGCTCTTGAGAACAGGACTTTACTATGTTTTGAAGTACTGTCAGTTACATTATGTTAATCCTTGTATATTTACTATGTGGTTTCCTCGGACTGTAAAACTCTGGGGAATGCTGTATATTGACTCTATATAGATAAAGCATATAAATAATAATACTAATGATATTGGTAGGACAAAGTTGGCGGTGAGGGTAGACAATGAAAGCAGATGTTCCCCTGCTGACTGGCGGGAAGGAGCTAAGGAGCTTGCAGAACACAGCTCGATATTGAAATGGCTTCAGTGATTTAATGTCCAGACATTTAACAGAACAATGCTCTTGCCTGCTCATAATTTTTCTTAGGAAGATGCCAAATTATACCTGGAGGCTGTCCAATGGAAAACATCACCTAGCATAAAGCAGCAATGTTTTAAAACAGTTTCTACAAAAGAAAAAAATCTATTGGAGCCTCATTGTCTAAACTGGTAATATTGTAAAAACACAGGAAAGGGCTCTAAAGAAGCAGATTCAGGACTCCCTGCTTTTCATTGCCCCACTGCCCCCCAGTACCCAAAAACAGAGGCGCAGCTGCCACTGTTGTACACATAATCTTCGACAAAAATAAAACACTATTAAGGTTTGTTATGGCAAGGCAATTGTGTACCAGTCTGGGGGCTTTGCCTTCATGAACCCCAAAGCAAAACAATTTAAAAAACATGAAAAAAAAATACTTCACTAATACAGTAGTAATATACAATATACTTTCTTTTTACGAAACAGAAAATATCAATAAATAGATTTTGTATGTACACGGTTTACAGGCATTTCCTTGCTTTTTGTGCAAAAGACTAAACCCAAAACTTTATATTGGGTTAACGTGAGATTTTAGTTTCTTTAGGGTTTTTCCTGCTATGGATCTTCTAATTGTAACACTACCTCTATAGGAGACGCTGGTATTAACGGGTTCTTCCCTAAAAGTATAGAGGCTGCCCACCACTGCAAGCACCAGTCCACTTACACTGGCCCAGATTCACAAAGACTTACGACGGCGTATCAGCAGATACGCCGTCGTAAGTCTGAATGGCCGCCGTCGTATCTATGCGCCTGATTCATAGATGCGTATCTTGGGTTGCAATAATTACGCTAGGTGGCGATTCCTTGATTTCCGCGTCGAATATGTAAATGAGCAAGATACGCCAATTCACGAACGTACGTACGTACGTACGCCCGTCGCAATTAGTTACGCCGTTTACGTAAGACAAACGCCGGCGTAAAGATAAAGCTGGTCACTAGGTGGCGCAGCCTATGCAAAGTATGGATGTCGGAACAAGCGTATCTTTTTACGTCATTTGCATAAGTCGTACGCGAATAGGGCTATGCGTAAGTTACGTTCACGTCACAGGCATTGAGCCGACGTATCTTTGGGCGTAAATACAACGTGATACTGAGCATGCGCGCGCATGCGCCGTTCGTTCGGCCATGCATCTACATGGGGTCAAGCCTCATTTAAATACAACACGCCCCCTACCAGCCTACTTTGAATTACGTGCTCTTACGTCAGGCAATTTACGCTACACCGCCGTAACTTAGAGAGGCACGTGCTGTATTCACAAAGCACTTGCGTCCTAAGTTGCGGCAGCGTAGCGTAAATACGATACGCTACGCCCGCGCAACGTAGAACGGCCGTACGTGAATCTAGGCCACTGACTCGAATAACTCAGTCCAGGGGATGCATTTTTAAAAAAGAAACCAATGCTCTTTTGGCCCTATTTCTCCTGTGGGTCACAGGAGTGCACTTAGTTCTTCACTCCTTTGACCCATTTTCAGCCAACAGCAGGCTACAGTCCACTGTCAGCTGACGTCACTTAGCCGGTCCAGGCTGTGGAGCAATCCTGACATCAATGTCAGGATCCACCCAGATGCCTGGACCGGCAGCTGGCTCAGCCTCTGCGCGAGCCGATCCCACCCCCTCCACAGCCCAGTGCTTCAGTGAGTGCTGGAGGGCTAGGGCAGAGAGCTGGTGAATGACAGTCACCAGTTCTCTGTTCACTGAAGACCAAGAACTGAGCCATCAATAGTGTTTGATTGATAAAGGCAGGAGAGGACAAATGCAGCATCTGACCAATGCTGCAGCCACCAAGGTGACTATGTAGGTTTGTTTTTTTAATTACCATACATCTCTTTTAAGATTGATTTCTTAAAGAAACTGAACAGTAGAGGGGTTAGGGTATGGGATACTCCAAAATGATGAGCACATAACAATTAGAGGTCAATTTTCTCCCTAAGTAAATGTGAGTATTGAACAGTCTAAGGCCTCACAGCTGAAGACCATGAGGCAAGTTTCTTTGGCATCTGGTTATCTCTTGCCTATGAACAACTACTGGTAGCCAATGTGATTTCCAGAACACTGCACAGTCACAGGGATTAACTTAGGGTCTTAGCTCACAAGTCCCCAGGACAGACAGCTACCATCTTTTAGCTTCCTCCAGACATGGGCAAATGAATGAGACAGTTCTTCCCCAGACCAGATCCCTTGTGGTGAGGTCCTGCAGTCAGCTTCCAGGAAGATCCATCCAGGCCCTCATCCCTGACATTACAGAGGCTCCAAGAACAACTGCACAGTCCATTGAAAGCCTCATAGAGAGAGAAAACCAAGTTCTCCAGTGCTTAAGACTATTTATCACTTTCCCAGCCCTCTAATGGACATTCGTATCTAGGGATTGGCTGGAGCATGATAAATATTCAAACTGGTTATTTGCATCTCCCTCCCTAAGCTCTGGAAGCTTCTTCCACAGGCAGGGGGAAGCAACCAAACACTGCTCCATAAAACAAGATGGACCTGGGAGTAACCACATAAATATAACATATGAAGACATGTTAAGCTGTAAAATATTATAGTTTTGGTTTGGGGTTTTGTTAAAGGGAATACAGTAAAGCCTTGGAGTGCGAGCATAATTTGTTCCGGAAGCATGCTTGTAATCCACTGCATGCTTTTCTGCAGCTGAATCTTAAAGGGAGGGCTTTCATAATATCTCTCAGCTGCTGTATTCCCAGAATTTAAGTATCTCACCTAAATAGATAGATAGATAGATAGATAGATAGATAGATAGATAGATAGATAGATAGATAGATAGATAGATAGATAGATAGATAGATAGATAGATAGATAGAGGGATGTGGTCTCTGGGAGGGTAGGAGGGGCACTGTCAATTTTCGCACGACACAGGTCGCCTAAAGGCCTAAGGCCGGGCCCTGGGAAGGGCCATACATGTAGTATATTATAGAGAGACAACTTATAGGTGACTGTGTGGAGTGATATAGAAAGTCAAAATCAGAATACAGTAAAACCTTAGATTGCGAGCATAATTTGTTTCGGAAACATGCTTATAATCCAAAGCCTTTGTATATCTAAGCAAATTTTCCCAAAAGAAATAATAGAAACTGCAATGATTCATTCCACAACCATTTATTCATAAATCTTTCAGTCTATAGTCCATATAAAAAGATTATAGAAATGTGACCAGGTTGTGCAACTATAAAATGTCCATCCACAAATGGAAGCCTTCACTAGGGGATTAGAAGAAAAAAATCCAGCAGGAGTTACAGAGTGTAAAAGAAAAAATGAGCCTCTGAGGCCGCGTACACACGGTCAATCCATCCGATGAGAATGGTTCGACGGACCGTTTTCATTTGTTCACCGCTGAAGCAGACCGATGGTCTGATGTGCGTACACACCATCAGTTCAAAAACCGATCGGGCCAGAATGCGGTGACGTAAAACACACGACGTGCTGAAAAAAACGAAGTTCAATGCTTTCAAGCATGCGTCGACTTGATTCTGAGTATGCGCGGGGTTTGAACCAATGCTTTTGTGTACGAACCATCGGTTTTGACCGATGGTCAGCCGTCCATCAGTTCGATTTTAAAGCAAGTTCTCTAATTTTTGTCCGAAGGACAACAGACCGATGGGCCGTACACACGGTCGGTTTGGATCAATGAAACTGGACTTTAGGCCGTTTTCATCGGTTTGGACCGACTGTGTGTACGCGGCCTAAGTGTAGCAATATGGTTACATTTAATGAATGTACAACATTTAGCAACTCACATGGTGGTTGATTAAAAAAGGCACATTCAAGTATGCAGGAATCCAAGCTGTCAACACCGAGCATCCTCCTCACTGCTATGAGGAGGATGGTCTTGTATATCAAGTCAAAATTTATAAAAAAATAAAAATAAATGTGCTTGTCTTGCAAAAGGCTCTCAAACCAAGTTACTCTCAAACCAAGGTTTTACTGTACAGCCTTTTGATTTTAAGTTACATAAATAAGAGAGGCTGTATACAATTAGATTTTTTTTCAGGTTTTAAAAACCCTTGGGCTTATTTACAAAAGGATTTGCAAATCTTCACTCAAATAAATGTGTGAATATTCATTTAAATTATCTAATCACGTGAAAAACATTTGCACACAATTAAGTATTCAAACTAATCAGGAATTTGCTTTCAAATTTTTAAGTGTAAAATTCTTAGCCCAATTAGTAAATTATCCTCATTAGCCTTAGTTTGTAAATAAATAAAGATACACACTGTGTATGTATGTATGTATATATATATATATATATATATATATATATATATATATATATATATATATATATATATATATATATATATATATATATATATATAATATATACACACACACACACACACATACACACAATATTTAGGCAGGTTCTATTTTTGAGGTTCAATTTAATTATTGAAGAACTACAGTGCTTTCGGGCAATCCAAAATTTTAATAAACTTCAAACCTGAATATTTAAAAAAGTTAAAGTGAAGTTTTGGCTTTCTTAGGAGAATATCTGTATTCATCACAATTATTGGGTAACTATTAGGCCTTGTACACTCGACCGAACATGTCCGCTGAAACTGGTCCGTCGGACCAGTTTCCACAGACATGTCCGACCGTGTGTAGGGCCAAACGGAGAGGTTTCCAGCGGACAAAAGTTTCTTAGCATGCTAAGAAACTTGTCCACTGGAAGCCTGTCCGTCGGACATGTCCGATGGTCAGTACGACTCATCGGACATGTCCGCTGGCCCGAAATCCTGTGCATGCGTCTTAGTGATTCGACGCATGCGTGGAATCATTGAACTTACGGGTTCGCGCATGTCGCCGCCTCATCGTCGCCGCCACGTCGCCTTCCACGTCACTGCGTATTTTGTCCGCCGGGAATTTGGTCTTATGGTGTGTACACACATCAGACCAAATTCTGCCAGCAGACATGTCCGATGAAAACGGTCCGCGGACCGTTTTCATCGGACATGTCTGGTCGTGTGTATGAGGCCTTAGTGTGCAGAATTATTATGCAACTGAATAAAAAACAACAAATTTCTCATCTCACGTTTATTTTTATCTGTTAAAGAAGATCTCCCATGTCCATACGTTTTTTTTTCTAGTAGGTCAATCGATTATAAGAATTCACTTATTTGGTGTGCAGAGTCCACTTATTACCGATTCCGTCTGCGATTTACACTTATATTCTGGTCGCAGCACAGTTTTCATATATATATATATATATATATATATATATATATATATATATATATATATATACACACAATATATATTGTAACGGTCACCACCGTTTACGCCCTTCCATCAACTACGACAGCTCATCTGACACACAGACAAACCAGCAGGCATCCGATTTCCCCAGAATCAAGACGAGACACGCAGCTCTGTACTTGTTTCAAATGAATTTTAATGGTTTCTTCTCAGCTTATATACCGTACAAGGCATTAAAGGAACAATCAACTCCCCACCCACACACTAAGGCTAATTACTAACCATTTTAGACAGGTCGGCGCCGGCCTATAATTATCATGTCTAATCACTGCACATTCCTTAATTAACAGCATAACAAACAAAACCCCATCACACACTGAGTTCCCTAGGCAGACGTTCCGTCTCCGCATACAGCTTGACACCTATTCACACCTCTGAGCATCAATAGGTTTTAGACAGTGTTATCACACAATTAAAGGCATTACACAATGGTTAATGGAATATCTTAGGAGTCTATGCAATTGACACCTTTCACAAGGACAATGAAATGTCTTCCAGGCCCTGACTCAATTAGCATGTCACTAGTCAGGGCTAATCATAGAATGAGTCACTATTGACTGGTTGGGCCAATATCTTGCAGTATCTCAAAATCCTGCAATACGAACCATCAGTGATGTCCCATCTCATGTAATACATAAATTATGATTCACTTGCCACCCCATGCCCAAAGGGCACAGGGTGGACTCAGACCCAAGAGTTATCAGTGACGCAGACACAGGAGTATCCCCCATCCTCACAAAGTCTCTGGGTGTCCCGGGTCATTCCGTTACATATATATATTTTTTTTTTATTAAAGGGCCCAGAGGTTTCTTTTTTCTTTTTATTAAAGGGCCCAGAGGTCCCCAGGGCCCCGAATGGCTACCCCCTTTTTTTTTTTTAAATATATATATTTTTCTTTATTTCTTCTTTTTTTGTAAAGGCCCCCCCCCCCCCCCGCTTCTCAATTTGCGGCAGCCCCGCCGCTTCTCAATTTCAGGCGGCAACACCCCCCCCCCCGGTTCTCTGCTCCAGGAGGCCCATGCCTTAAGCTGTGTAAGGGGCCCTAAAATTCCTGATGGCGGCCCTGCGCATACCTCCCAACACGCACGGATTCTGCGGGACTTTCCCGCACAGGCAGCTTCTTCCCGCCGTCCCGCGAAAGGGTTAATTTTCCCGCACTGCAAGAGGAGGCAGCACGGAAGCAGGAGGAACCGGAGCGGTGTGTGGAGGACTGTGGCTGCTGAAGGGAAGAAAGCCGACAGCCGGGCTAATGACAGTCTGTGGCCCCGGCTGTCGTCACAGGTGAGAGGCACTCCCCCCCACTCAACAACTGCAAAACCCCCCGGAACCGGAGTGGTGTATGTCTGTTGAAGGGAAGAGAGCCGACACATTCCGTGCACAGGTGAGAGGCATCCCCCCCGCTCAACAACTTTAATGCACACCCACCCGCTCAACATCTTTGATCCCCCCCCAATTCTTGCCTCCAGGGGGCCCCTTCAACACTCAAGCCCAGGGGCCCCCACCACCCTAAGTCCTGCCCTGCTTGGACTAATAGGAGGTTAGGCACATTCGACCGCAGGTCGATAGACACAGATTGCTATTGTCAGCGTCATGTCGAATCTCCCATCTATATCGAACTGTTGTAGCAACGAAAACGGAAATAAAGCATTTTTTATGTCGGATCTTTCGAATTTCGGATTCTGCGCGTTCATTTTCGTTTGTTAAAACGATAACGAAAATACCCGAAGTTCAGACGAAAATGCATTTGGACGAAAACGAATGCACATGTCTAATTCTTAGGTCACACCCTCCCTCATTACACAAATACACATCACCTGATATGCTTCATTCCAAAAAGCATCCACGTTTATACAGCTTGGAGTTTGACAATATGCAAAATACTCACTTGTCTAAAAATCGTAGCTCAGCAGTGGGTTGTGCGTGACTCCCTGGATGAGTACACGGCACGGGTAAAAGGCAGAGCAGGATCTTGGTGAAACAAATGTGGTTTATTTACCTCTGTGTTCACAAAGTACAGGCATCAGAACAGCAAAATAAAACAAAAACAGAAAATAAATCCTTGCCACACTGGGCAGCTATCTCCAAATACTGGATGCCAACTATCCACTCTAGAGCAACCACTGCTGCCCAGGCACCTGACTGATACACAGAACAAAATTTCACCACAAACAAGTTTCGGCCCCCCAGCCTGTCCTGCATCTCCTGGATGTTGGGTTACAGGATGGAGCATTCTATGCAGCCTGGGAGTTTTATAGAGCTCAAATACTCAGCTCAAGCTCACTACACAACACAAAAAGAAAAACAGTCTGTAAACTGCTTGAATCTAGGACACACATATACACACACAACACATTCTCCAGATCTCAATCCAATTGAGCATCTGTGGGATGTGCTGGAAAAACAAGTCCAATTCATGGAGGCCCCGCCTCACATGGATTGGACTTTTTTTTCCAGCACATCCCACAGGTGCTCAATTGGATTGAGATCTGCAGAATGTGGAGGCCAAGTCAACACCTCAAACTCATTGTTGTGTTCCTCAAACCATTCTTGAACCACTTTTGCAGTGTGACAGGGTGCAGCATTATCCTTCGGAAAGCAACCACTGCCATCAGGGAATACTGTTTCCATGAAGAGGTGTACTCGGTCACCAATGATGCCTAGGTATGGGGTGGGTATCAAGTAACATCCCCATTAATTGAAGGGCCCCAGGTTTACCAGCAGAACAATGCCCAATGCATCACACTGCCTCCAATTGCTTTCCTTCTACCAATACTGCATCCTGGTGCCATCTCTTTCACAGGGAGGTGACACACATGCACCCGGCTATCCAAATGATGTTACAAAAAAAAAAAAAATCAGACCGGCCACCTTTTTTTTATATTGCTCCGTGGTCTGGTTCTGATCAGGCTCACATGCCCGTACGACTACACAGCCCCATACTGTGATGCCTATTTATCTTCTTCCAATACATCAACTTCAGGAACAACATGTTTACTTGCAGCCTAAAATATCCCACTAAATTTTAGATGCCATTGTAATGAGATAATGTTGGCCACATAACCTGTCAATGGTCATAAAGTTATGGCTGATCAGTGTTTAGCCACAATCATATTTCAGCACTACATTCTGGCTAAGCATTAAGATTACTTCTCATAATGGAATAAAGCCTTAATTAAAAAAACTTGGAACAGGCAGGCTCAGAGAGAACCAGTGGTGGTGGTGCGTCCATAAATTGCGCATGGGCACCGCCCACCTCTCTCCTGCTACCTATCTATGGTCGCCGCTGACACCCCCTATTCAGGTGTCCAGCCTCCCTTCGGGCGCAGGACACCTGAATTACAGCGGCAGGGGGTGTTTTTTGGAAGCACCTGATTAGAGCCATAGGAGCGCAAGTCATCCCAGCACATAGGCTCTAATAGGCATCCAAAAAGGTAAACAGCGGGCGCCATGCTGGTCACTCGCTGTTCACTCAGCGTTGTGTTAGGTAAGCGAAGGAATTTGCTTTGCTAACACTGAACTGCCTCTCACCCAATCAGGTGCTAGAGTCTGTTACCTGTCACCTGATTGGCTGAAACGACAGGCGTTGTGATTGGACGCCTGATAGAGAAGACGAGAGAAGACATCGAGGAGCATGGAGGACACCACCATGAGCCACTGCAAGACAGGCAAGTGCTGGGCGATGCACACAGGCAGCATTTGATAGGGCACAGTAGGGGCAATTGATGGGAACACTGGCAGCAATTGATGGGGCACAGTAGCAGCAATTGATGGGCACACTGGCAGCATTTGATGGGGCACAGTGGCGTCGATTGATGGGCACACTGTCAGCAATTGATGGGCACACTGGCACTGGAGAGAGATTCAATTTTAATCTGCAAAAAAATAAGCTTTCCTGCACGTTCACAGTTATTTGTAGAGCGTACGTTGAGCTCAGTTGACATTGCAGTCCAGTGTGTGCTGGGATGACTGCGCTCCTGCACATGTGCATGAGTGATGCCATCCTGTGCTGACCAATTAAGATGGCTGAAGATTGACACCCTTAAGAAGCCAAGGAGAAGATGCTGGCACCAGCAAGAGACCTCAGACCACTGAAGTAGAGGTTAGTATTGTGGACTTTATTTTGCTTTCAAAGCAAAGCACTCCCCATATGTCTGTTATCAACATTTGCTAAGCAGGGAGTTAGCATAAATTAAATGGCTAATTGACCATGACTGCCCCTAGTGGCTAAATTGCCAATCTCTACATTTAATTCAATAGTAAAAATATGCAGGAGCAAACATGCAAAAAAGTCAAAATAATATGAAAAATTTAAAACTCTAAATATGTGCGCATTGAAAATACACTATAGTTTCCCTTGAAAGGCAGTAAACAGTGGATGCTACATGTTTGTTGGAGCAATGGAGGGGTTAATAGCTGTTGGATATATTATGTAAATTTCTGCAGTAATGTGGTAGGGAGACCACATGGATGGTATTAGACATGCTCCAGTTGGAATAGTAAACTCCAGGGCACTCATGTTATGTTCCTTTCCAATCTTGCTATGTAACGTCACCTGAAACAAATTATTCTGCAGTATGAAAACTCCAAATCTGACCTTATCATAACCCTTCCTTATATCAGCTACTTACCCTCTTCCTCTAGAGTAGGGTGACCAGACATCCCCGGTTTCAGGGGACAGTCCCCGGATTGAGGACACTGTCCCCGGACCAAGTCTGTCCCCGGTTTTGTCCCCAGATTGGATTTGAACAGGGACTGGGGCAATTTCAAAGACAAAATATAAATAAATCTGAATTACACCCCCCGCGCGCGCTCCGCCGATAGCTTAGAGGGGTGTATTTTTTCCATTATCTGTGCCCCTTTCTGATAATCGTGTGCTGGTCGAAGTGGAGTGAATTTTTCTTCAGTTTCGGGTGCATGTCCATTCAGCTCCACTCGCATGTTCTTCTGCCTTGGCTTTCCTTTGTGATCTTCCTCCGCTCTCCACCCAGTAATACCCGGGGTCTGGAGAGACTTGACAGGCTGCGAGGTGGTGCAGCAGTGGCGACGGGGATTGAGTCGCTTATTGCCGCCATTACTAATTGGCACTGCGTTGCTTTAACTGACATTTGCACGGTCCTGCGACGCTGTACACAAACAACATTTTCATCAGTTTTTTTCCCACAAGCACCCGTAATTGGCTCCGGGGGCGAACCAGGGGCCCCTAGTGGCCTCAGAGCGAAGCGCCGTAGCATAACTTAAAAAAGTAAAACTGGTCGGCAAGTGGTTAATATTGCATTTTCCTGTTGCGAATTCCCACAGGAAATAAAACCGCTGCATACAGCGGTCTGACACGCCACCCCACCCATGACTCTAACCAATAGCTCTGCAATTAGCAGGGAGCAAGAGAACTTTAATGGAGCATTAAAAGACTGTCTGCCACAGTCTGATGCAGTAGTGAACGCAGACACGCTGATGTCAGAGCCCTAGAACGGGAGACTGAATGCCGGCCGGCTCGCTGTTTGTTTTTATGGATGCTTTTTGATGCACCGATTTTGTAAGTAACAAATTTAGATTTTAAATTCCCTTTATCCAAGTGGTACACACTATGTGAGTGTCGTTTCATTCTTGGTACTCTATGCTGATCCCCGTGACTGTTTGACATATCGAGTCTATCCACTGTTGTTACCTATCCGTGGTATTGGAGAGCGATACAGACCAGGAGTGAGACCATATCTATAGGCAGGTCCAGCTTACCTCTGGTCAGCAAGTACTTCGTATGGTGGTTGGGCACGTGTTGTTTTTGGTGCAATATTGAGGTTCACCCTCCCCTCTTTTACGCACGGTTCTACCTAATGAGTGCTGCACTTCTATTGATTATTGGACTGATCCAGTGAATTCATTATTGGCTAAACTTTCCTTCTTCGTGATTATTTATGGTGTACACCAGGGGTCTCCAAACTTTTCAAACAAAGGGCCAGTTTATTGTTCTTCATCCTTTAGGAGGGCCGGATTGTGGCCAGCGGGGGCAGAGAAAGACCCGGGCCCAGCATTGGTGAGAATTAATATGGGCTCATAGTTTGCAATCAGTAGGATAAGGAGTAGTGCCCCTATTAATAGGAGTAATTGTATCTCATCATTGGTATCAGTGGAAGAAATAGTGCCCCCTTGTTGGTGTCAGTGGGAAGAATAGCGCCTCATATCAGTGGGAGGAATAAAGCCCTGAGGGCCGGATAAAGGCTAGCAAAGGGCCGCATCTGGCCCTCAGGCCGCAGTTTGGAGACCCCTGGTCTACACACACTGATTTTTTCATATTAATTCATTGTTATTTCATTATATATGTTCTGTTCGAGTCCATCTTTCACATTATTCACTCAATCCGTTGGGCAGCTCCCTTTTTATTATTATTGTTCTGGATATGTGTGTGGTTTCATATTTGGAGCTGCTGCACAATTTCCATTTTTGATTGTATTTCCATTCATGTGTTTAGGTAGCGCGGTATATCTATTCTCCTATATAAAGTCTATAATAAGGCTTACCACCTGTAGGTACTGGAAATATCTCCTAAACCTGCACGGTTTAGAAGATATTTATCATATACGCTTGCGCCGACGTCACACTGAAGAAAGGACACGGTCGTGCCATTTCTAAAGGGCCCATGCTGTGACCAGTGGCTCCCACGCGCATGCACGGGAGTGAAGTCACGCGACTCCGGCCAGTCACATGCAAAGCCCATTATGCTTATACTTTTCAGGGGGAAAAAAGAGGAAATAAAACCCAAAGCCGTATTACTCCCTACTGTTTACTGCTGTTATTATATTGACATTAATTCTTGGATAAAATGATAGTTAAGCCGTGCAAGTTAGTGTAACCCTATAAAAGCTTTGATATTCCCTAAAAAGGTACAATTCATCTTACAAAGGAGTTAAAACGCCTAAGTGAAGTACGCCTTTGTTTATAGTAAATAAGAGCAAGATATAAGCTTTACTAGATTACAGCTGGAATAACATACAATTAGGAGTGTTTTTTTCCTACTTTCTTTTTCCCGGAGTCTTTTAATGTAGAAGCTTGTAGCCGAGATGAAAGGATCTTGCTAATCACAGCAGCAGTCTGCCCCAGTAACCCGAATTCAAGGAACAGCTGTGATCGTTAGCGGAACAAAGCCTGGAACAGGTGTGAGCAATAGTGGCCTTCCCTACTATGTTCGACCCGTTTGGTTTCAAAGGATGCCAACATGAAGACGGGGGAACCCAGAGATCAAAAAAGAAGGTCGCTTTTTGGCTACCACAGTGCCGATAGGTACAGAAAGAATGAGCAGGAATTCTTTATTAAAGTGGTATTAAACTCAAAATAAAGATGTATTATATTGCATCTTACCAATCCTTAACCACTTACCGACCAGCGCACACACTTTTACGTCGACAAAATGGCACGGACAGGCAAAAGGGCGTACAGGTATGTCCCCTTTAAATTGCCACTGTGTTGTCGCGCGTGCTCGCAACCCTGCCGTGAGCTCCGTTACCGTGCAATTATTAATAAAAATCCCATAAAACTATCCCCTATTTAGTAAACGCTATAACTTTTGTGCAAACCAATCAAATGCTTATTCCATTTTTTTTTTACCAAAAATATGTAGAATACGTTTCGGCCTAAACAGAGGAGAAAAAAAAACTTTTTTTTTAATATATTTTTGGGGGATATTTATTATAGTAAAAAATATAGAATTTTTTTCAAAATTGACTCTCTATTTTTGTTTATAGCGCAAAAATAAAAACCACAGAGGTGATCAAATACCACCAAAAGAAAGCTCTAATTGTGGGAGAAAAAGGACGTAAATTTTGTTTATACCGCTCACTATGGGGCGGCCAGGGGGTTGGATGGGGTTTTTGTGTACCTTAGGAATATAATAGATGATGGGAGTCCCTGGGGCCAGCGGTATCAGATAATCCAGCTCTTTATCATTAATAACCCCCGTCCCTTCTCATTATAAGACCGGCTGACAGGGGGGGGGGGGATTGTTCTACTAAAAAAGGTAGACTATTTAAAAGAAATGGACACCTTATTGGCAGATAGAGAGACTTATACTGTCCTGGGGAAGGACCATATGGGTAAATATAAAAAAATCCTTGGGAGTATTGTGAAGGAGGGACACAGGAAGGGGGTTATAAAGGGCGGGTTCCGCCGCTTGATCGTTTCTTATAGGCAGCGGGAGGGGACATCGCCCCCCCCTCCCGCCGCCATCCGGTGCTTCTCCGGGCTCTCCCGTGCCATTGGGGGCCCGGAGAAAGAATCGCCTGGCGCTGGCTGGGAAGCATAGAGATGACCGTCGGAGGCCCGGTTGAGATGTGATGACATCACCCCTGGGTACCCGGAAGTAAACAAAGCCACGATTGTGGCTAGTAATCATGAGATCGGTGAAATTTTTTGCACGATCTCATGCTTTCCAGCCTGGAGGAGAGATGTGGGGTCTTATTGACCCCGCATCTCTCCATAAAGAGGACCTGTCACACACCATTCGTATTACAAGGGATGTTTACATTCCTTGTAATAGGAATAAAAGTGATAAAAAAAATAAAAACGTGAAAAAAGTGTAAAAAATATATAATAAGTAAAAAACAAAAAAACAAGCAAAAATAAATAAATTTAAAACGCCCCTGTCCCCGATAGCCGAGTCGCGCTCAGAAGCGAATGCACACGCAAGTTCCGCCCACATATGAAAACGCCATTCAAACGACATATGCAAGGTATCGCCGCGTGCGTTAGAGTTCCAGCAGAAATTCTGGCACTAGACCTCCTCTGTAACTCTAACCTGTAAAAAAATTCAAAGCGTCGCCTATAGAGATTTTTAAGTACCGAAGTTTGGCGCCATTCCATGAGTGTGCGCAATTTTAAAGCGTGATATGTTAGGTATCTATTTACTTGGCGTAACATCATCTTTCATATTTTACAAAAAAATTGGGCTAACTTTACTGTTTTGTTATTTTTTAATTCATGAAACCATTTTTTTTCCAAAAATGATTGCGCAAATACCGTTTAAGATAAAAAGTTGCAATGACCGTAATTTTATTCCCTATGGTGTCTGCTAAAAAAAAACATATATATGTTTGGAGTAATTTTCTAGCAAAAGAATGATGATTTGTACATGTAGGAGAGAAGTGCCAGAATAGGCCCGGTATTGAGGTGGGTATAAAAGCCCGGTATTGAAGTGGTTAAGGTAAGTAAAATGAGCATTTGTATACTTTTTTTTTATATCAGTGGATAGAGGGGGGTGTTTTTTTTTTGGGAGGGGGGGGGTTGCTAATATCTTGGAATTGTGCTTTAACTGCAATAAAAAGTATGTGCCCATCTATAAAAAATGAGAATTACCTGGGCAATAATAAAAGGTTAAAAACTAAAACCTAATTGGAATTTACATCTGAAAAATCTCATGAAAGAATATCCTTGAGATATCCAAACTACTTTTTGCACCCCTGCTGTTTAAATCTTTTCTAGCAGAAAGTCTTCTTTGACGTTAATCACATTACTTTGTTGTCACTATGAGCTGACTCACTAGCTTTATATTACATTATCTGAAACAGAGAGCGCAACAAGAGCCTCCGTGATTTAGAGGTATAAGCTGCATTGCATAGCTAGAACACTTTCTGGTCTGTAAAAGGCAACCAATATTAGGGAAAAGATAAATATTGAGTGGTAAATGTGAATATTTTACCGACTGAGTTACAAATCACCATACTGGCAAGGAAGCTCTGGAATCATCTGCTTTTGCAATAAATGAAAACCTTTTAACATTCTAATACAAGTGTCCCTGGAACCCCAAAAGCCACAAGGCTCTGTTTGCCAATTCCAGGTTCTCCTACAGGTCTTTTACAGTCTCCCACACATTACTATTCTGGTCAAATAAGGTTATCAATGGCAGTAATTGGGACACTAGAAAGCACAATACTCAATAGGGGTTGGCAAGTTCTCAACCTAGGCGTCCCCTTGGTTTTGCCAAGTAGGCAAACCAGATACACATTGTTTATCTCCACATATCATGTTTCTCTGAAAATAAGACCTACCCCAAAAATAAGACCTAGCGTTATTTTTCAGGAGGGCTGCAATATAAGCCCTACCCCAAAAATAAGCCCTAGTTTAAAATGCGTTTTAAATCCTTTAATCCACTATATTACATATGTTTGATATGCTAGCCTCTTGCCTTGCGATCATGGGCCCTGGCATTTGGGGGAACGGCGTTCTTTGTGAGCTGTTTGCATGGGGACCCTGTATAGGCCATATTAGAGTGACTGATTCATACTGTTAGGACATACATACAGTGTAAGGAGATGCTAATGCCTTCCCCTACAGCCATCTGTCTGTTCTCTGTGCTAATTGACCCTGCTATTGTGTGAAGATGTCCTGTGTTTACACTTATGATAATGTGTATTGTATAGCAGGTGAGCGAGGAGACGTGACGTCTACCCTGAAAATCATATCTATGAGTCACCTGATTAGTTAATTAGCTCATGTTAATTTATGTTCCGGTTACCTCTTTAACTGTATATAAGGTTGTATTCTTGGTTCTATTAAACACTACATGTTCAGTAGACAAACAAGTCTCATCTTCTTGTGTGCTTGTGAGCAGCTGGAATATCTGATATCTATATCCAGACTGATAGAAAGCGGTATATGACGGAAGCACTCAAGCGGAGTGTGGGACATTCCGTTACACAAGGTCTTTCCTTAATCTTTCCCAATTGCTCAACTTAGGACTAGCATGCAGAACGTGAAAACATATGTCCGTAACCAATTTGTGCACACATACTAGGGTCAATATAGACAGGAACCAATTGTCTTTGGCATGTGTGAGGAAAGCCATGCAAGCCCAGGTGTAACTATATACATATAGTATCCTGGCAGAGATTCAAACTGAGGACTCCATTCTGCAAGGCAGAAGTGATAACCACTAAGCTACTGTGAAGCTCAGTAGAGTCTTTGTATAAGACTAGTATTTAGATTGCTTAAAGCCAATATCTTCTGCATGAGGTTCTGTGGTCCTCTGGATTATGTTGACTGCTTATTTTTCAATACTGTTAGAGGACTTTAAAAAGGGAACTGTAATGGCTTAGGGTACCGTATTTGCCGGCGTATAAGACGACTGGGCGTATAAGACGACCCCCTAATTTTCCAGCTAAAATGTTGGTTTTGGGATATACGCACTGTATAAGACGACCCCTCACTGTGCCATTATACATGCCTCACTGTGCCATCTATACATGCCTCACTGTGCCATCTATACATGCCTCACTGTGCCATCTATACATGCCTCACTGTGCCATCTATACATTCCTCACTGTGTCATTCCATTCCCTGCCCCGACGATCTCCCTACCTTCTCTTGTTTGCAGAGTATGTCAGACGGCGGCGATTCCATTATTCAAAAGCTGTGCCTCCTCCTCAGGCTGTTCCGTGATAGGCGGAACACTAATTTTCCCAGCAGAGCCTCTGTTCAGTGTTCCGCCTATCACGGATGTCCTCTCGTTCGAGGCTGAGGATGAGAAGGCATCCGTGATAGGCGGAACACTTAACAGAGGCTCTGCTGGGAAAATTAGTGTTCCGCCTATTACGGAACAGTCAGAGGAGGAGGCGCGGCTTTTGAATAATGGATGGCCGCCGTCTAACAACAGGTACCCGGCGTATAAGATGACACCCGACTTTTGGGCCATGATTTTGGATGCAAAAAGTCGTCTTATACGCCGGAAAATACGGTACATTTTACTTTAGTTTCACTGAATTTTTTAGATTATATGTCTTTTTCTTTTATACTAAATGCATACAATTTTTGTTTTACAAATAAAACAGTTAAAATGTAACACGCATTTTCCAGAGCACTGAGGGTAAGCGGTAAGCTTAGGAGATAACAGAGGACATTCTGCTTGTTTTTTAGTTCCTTCTGACTGAAACCTCTTATCGAAGCTTCTTATAAAGGATTAATCGGCTTTTTTTTTACCATTGCATCAACAAAGATACAATGCTAAACGTAAAAAGGCTTCTGCTGGCTGGAGAAGACTTGCATTTCCATGTGACTTCAATGGTTGGATCAAATGGGAGCCGACTTTTATCCAACCCTACCAGACCCCTTAAATTTGGTATAATTCTTCAGGGGGGAATCCCACACCAAAAAAAAATGGCGTGGGGTCCCCCCCCAAAACTCATACCAGACCCTTAACCGGGCATGCAGCCCGGCGTGTCAGGAAGGGAGGGGGGAACACAAGCAAGCACCCCCCTCCCCAGGCTACATGCCCTCAACATGGGGGGGTGGTAAGTTGTAATATAATAAATGTTTGCTTTTGGGTTTAATACCAGTTTAAAGAAGAACTTTGGTTGTTTTTTAAGGCGGGGGTGGCATCATCCTCACCTAGGCAGTAATTGTGGAAGTGGGTACCGATGAAAAGCAGTACCTGCCCCCCCTCACCCCAAAATAATCTCTCAGTTACAAGCTGGAGGTAGGAGCAAACCAGCGGTACTTCACTTTTTGAGTAGAGTTCTACTTTACAGTGTTTATAAAGCAGATAAAAAATATAAATAACAGACAGAAATATGAAAATGATAACTTAAAAGGAAAATGTTTTACACAATAACTTAAAAAGAAAACAACATTGAAATACATTTAAAAGCATGTAAGTTCCTTAATATATTGAATGATATGAGAAACTGGAAATTAATAATAATTGAATAATTAATAAATGAATAATTTTCTAACTACCTGCCAACCGCTCACAGTAAATATACTGCGAGTGGGAGGAAGGTACAGGCACAATAACGTATATGTACGAGGTAACCTTCTTGCATGTACATCACCCATCCTGTAATTAGACACAACACAAGTTTGGCAGCAGATTTCAGCCACACACAGGATGGGAACAGCAATCTGGCTGTTTCTTCTCCCTGAAAAGTTGGGAGAAAAAACAGCCAGATCAGAAAGTAAAAGCAGCACATATTACACATTGTTAGGCACATACTTGATTGCGCTTTGCATGTTAACCCCTTTCAAGCCAGTGACAGTGTCATAGCTCCCAACTGTCCCTCATTTGGAAGTCCCTCTGTCCCGCTTTCCTCCTCATTTGTCCCTCATTTTTGTCTGATCTCTATAGATGTATATAAAATGCACTTTTTACCTATCAAAAAGTGTTTCCCAGCACTGCATTTGTAAATTCTAAAAGCCAATATATAGTAGTGGTAAAGAAAAGCACTTGTGGGTTTAACCAATCTTGTTTTTTTGTACAATTCTCTTTTAAGGGGGTGTGACAAGAGGTGTGTCCTATGTCTGCATATTTTTGCTGATAGGTGTCACTCATTCCCATCTCAAAATGTTGGGAGGTATGCAGTGTACATTGTGCCTGGGCACACCCTAATCCAGGGCTTGACAATCTGTTGACTACGATATACTCCTCAATCACAGGCGGGTGGCAGGGATACCGCAAATATTCCTTGCCAACATCCAGAAAAAAAAAATAATGTAAAAAAAAAATACTAGCACCATCCACTGCCCTACTGACACCAATCTCTGTCCTACTGACACTGTCCACTGTGCTACTGACACATCCTCTGCTCTACTGACACATCCAATGCCCTACTGACACCGTACACATACACACACACAGGCATGTGTGTTTGAGCTAGGTGGTGCACACCCTAATGCAATCGGCTGCGCACACCTATGACAGTATTTCTACTGAGCACTGTATTAATGTCACATGCTTCATAATTAACCGCCCGCCGCACGCAGATATATGTCTGCAGCATGGCACGGGCAGGCAAAAGGACGTACCTGTACGTCCCCTTTAAGAAGCGGTTGTTGCGTGCGCCCAACGCGATCTTCGAGAGCGCGCCCATGGATCCTGTGAACTCGATCGCGCGTGGGCATAGCCGCAATCGTCTCACAAAGAGATAGAACGGGGGGAGATGTTAGTGTAAACACACCATCTCCCCATTCTGCCTAGTGACACTGTCACTGATCGTGTTCCCTGTCATCAGGAACACGATCAGTGACATGTCACAGCAAGCCATGCCCCCCTACAGTAAGAATCACTCCTTAGGGAACACTTAAGCTCTACAGCGCAGCCTAGTGGTTAACCCCTTCACTGCCAGTGCCATTTTCACAGTAATCAGGGCATTTTTATAGCACCGATGGCTGTAAAAATGACAATGGTCCCAAAAATGTGTCAAAAGTGTCCGACATAATATCACAGTCATGATAAAAAAATCACAGATAGCCGCCATTACTAGTAAAAAAAAAATATTAAAAATACTATAAAACTATCCCCTATTTTGTAGACGCTATACGTTTTGGACAAACTAATCAATAAACGCTTATTGCGATTTTTTTTTTACCAAAAATATGTAGAATACGTATAGGCCTAAACTGAGGGGAAAAAAAATATATCTTTTTGGGGGATATTTATTATCGCAAAAAGGTTTAAAAAAAAAAGATTTTTTTCAAAATGATCGCTCTATTTTTGTTTATAGCGCAAAAAAAAAACAGCAGAGGTGATCAAATACCACCAAAAGAAAGCTCTATTTGTGGGAAAAAAAGGATGTCAATTTTGTTTGGGAGCCACGTTGCACGACCACGCAATTGTCAGTTAAAGGGACGCAGTGCCGAATGGCAAAAAGTGGCCCGGCCATTTAGAAACAAAATGGTCCGGGGCTTAAGTGGTTAAAATTCCAGATTTTTTTTACCTTTTTTATGATTTCTTTATTTTTTCATCCTTTCCTCTGTATCAGCACAAAGTGTAACATATCGCAGAGAAACTGGCGCCCAAAGGGAAACTAAACTAACTGGTCTGAGCCTGTCAGTCAAGAGGACCGCGTTACCATGGAAACCGTGTCTATTATAAGTGGAGCGCGCTGAATCCTCTATCTGTATCTTCGTTACTTACAGTTTAAAAGGTTTGTAAGAGTGCCTCACAAATGGAGCGCAGCAGAATCTGAATACACACACATCAAAAATATTAATAGTCCTAAATCACCAGGCTAGAGATCTGCACTTGCAAGAATTATTTTAATGAGTTTTTTTAAGCTTCATACGGGGATAATCTGCAGGAGGTCAAAAGGTTGATTTCAATTTGCAGCTTATATTATACACATCTTTTTGAAGTTTCAATCATTAGATGATGTTATGATTTTGGAATAAATTACATTTATTCTGTTCTGGAAAAAAAAAAAAAAATTGTTCTTTTTTTTTTCACGGTTATGCTTGCTGGCAGTAATATCTGTTGGAGATCACTAATAGTCTCCACTTAGTGCATTTAAAATCTCATTAACGTATTATTTAGCAAGCAGAAAGCTCCACTCCAGCTGTGGTTGCACTACACTTCCCATGATGCTCAGTCAGACATTTCACACCTTGCTGATACTTACGATTGTTTGCCAGACATATTTATTTAAAGTGGTATTATTTTCAATTGTTTTTTATTGAAATATCCACAAAAGAATAACAATAAAAATACAGGTAAAACTGTCATAAAGCATTAAGCATAGCATTGCAATAAATAATAGATCGCATGTCAAAAAGGAAGACATCAAACAGGCTCCCAAGGGGGCCAAAATAAAACAACCGTTACCGGCAGAGGACGACAGACTCACCCCCCCCCAGCACCCCTCATGGGTTCAGACTGTGCTGGGAAGAGAGAGTCCGCCCCTGGACAAAAAGTAAGCAGTAAAAACACAGATGCCCAGTGAAGCATATATGCAATACGTTATGAAGAGAGAGAGAGAAATAATATAGAATCACTTTGGAAATACTTAGCAAGCCAAACAAACCTAGACTCTCGATCAGACCATTACAATCTAAAGATATATCAACTTGTATGCATCAAGCAAACAGGAGAAGTCATAGTAAGAGTCCAGATAACATCAAAAAGTTATAAGAACCAACAGTTGAAGCCTCTCTCGTAAATCAGGAGCGATCAAAATTAGTGTCTCCAAGAAGTAGTCAAGAAGTAATACCTGTAGGGTGATAATGTATAGAAGAGAAAAAGAAAGAAAAGAGAAGAAGAAGGAAAGGAAGGAAAGAGAAGGTAGGGGTGATTCACTGTAAGACGGTGCAGTATTTGCACATCTATCCGGACCCGGGCGGTAGGCAAGTGGAAGGCGGCAAGGATAGGTATCTGGACCAGGGCTCCCAAATGGCATCGTGTTTATCAGTAGAATCCAAAAGGATGCTAACTGTTTTCTCTTGAGCCATGATCCAGGAGATCTTTCTCTTGACCAAGAAAAACGATAGTCGGTTTTTTCCAAGCCCAAGTAATCGTCAACCGGGTCCCAAGGAAGATAAACATAATAAGACGTTGAGTTAGTTTTGGGATTCCAGGGCACGGAAAATTCAAGAGAGCGAGGTAAGGAGACTTTTGGATGGGTAATCCCGTGATTCTCCAAATGGTACAAAATATTTTATTTCATAAACCCCTGATCTTGGGACATTCCCACCATATGTGTAGCATCGATCCAATGTGCACGCAAATGCAAAAGCACAAGGGTGAGGCGGTAGGATACATTTTGAAAAGTTTTAGTGGGACCATGTACCACCTCATCAGGACTTTCAAGTTCGCTTTAATCAATGCTACATTTAGAATGCCTTTGGACGCAACTGTAGAGGCTCTATACAATTCCTCAATTTTCCAAGTGCATTGTAATTCATTTTCCCAATCCTTCATATAAGGTGCCTTGTCCCCTACCCTAGTAAGTGACTGGTAAATCACCGAGACTCCCCCCATCTGCCCCATGGCTTAACCACACCACTTTTCATAGTCCGTGATAGAGAGTGGGATTCGGGAAGAGGACCTAAGGGACTGGTGAAAGTGCACTATTTGACTGTATCTAAATCTTTCGGTTCTTGGCATCTCAAGTTTACTTATGCAGTGAGCCATGGTGAGAGGTCCCACAGGATTGTAAAAATGTCCTATCCTGAATAAACCCTTATTTAGCCACCAATGAAAGGCTTTAATGTCCATCCCAGGAGGAAATAAAGGTTTTGGAAGATATGTGACAGTGGGTTCCAGTGCGAGATTAGTTGCTTATTTGATTTAAGTGAGTCCCATAAAACAAGGGAGTGTGACAGAGTGGGGACCATGATGGCAGGTCTAGATTTAGTTGGAGACCAAAAGATGTAGTCCAGAGTGAATTGAGGGATAGCTTGTCATTCCATGTGTACCCAGTCAGGACGTGCAAATTTAGAATAGATGGTGGATAATTGGGAGAGTTGAGCTGCTTGATAATACCAAAGAAGGTTAGGCAAACCCACTCCTCCTTGATCTCTACTACTAAAAAGGGTCCCTTTGGCTATCCTATGCCCCTTTGCGCCCCATATAAATTTTATAATTTTAAATTGGAATTTCCGGAGGTGATCCTTGATGATGGGGACTGGTAGTGATCTAAATAGGTAAAGGATGCGCGGAAGTAGGGTCATTTTAACTGAATTTATTTTACCCAGCCAAGACAGCCCCAGTTTCTCCCAGCGAGACAGATCCTCCTCCAATTTACAATAGAGTGGGGGAAAATTAGCAGCATATCATTTGTGTATAGAAGCCCTGAGGTTAATCCCCAGATAGGGGATCATGGATTCACTCCAACTAAACCTCAAGTTGTGCAACCAGGTTTGCTGATAAGTTGACGTTCAATGCTAGAGATTTTGAGTAGTTAACCTGTAGGCCAGAGACTTTACCGAAGTCATCAAGAACCCTGAACAAATTTGGCAATGAGGTAAGCGGAGAGGTGATAAAAAGGAGCACATCATATGCAAAAAGGGCGCACTTGTGGGTTTGCGGGCCACAACGCACTCCATGTATATCAGGATTATCCCAAATAGCGATAGCCAAGGTCTCAATAACTACGGCAAAGATAAGTGGGTTTAAGGGGCAGCCTTGTCTTGTACCCTTGAAGATAGGAAAAGGACGCGAGTAATAACCTTGCATTTTAATTTGAGCTTCCGGATTAGAGTAAAGTGCTCCTATTATGTTCATAAAGGATTGACCAAAATCCCATTTTTGCAAAAGCGGGAATAAGAAAGGACAGGAGACAGAATCAAACGCCTTCATAAGATCGAGAGAAAGCAAAAAAACCTTCTGCGAGGGTCCATTGTCCCACCCCGATCCCTGGAGAGAGACTATGTCAATTGCTCTTCTGATCTGATCCGGCCCCTGTCTACCAGGAATAAAGCCTACCTGGTCTTTGAGTATATAGAGACCAATGAAGTTGGAAATTCTATCTGCAAGGATTTTTGTTAAAATGTTAAGATCATTATTTATCAATGAAATGGGGTGGTAATTGGCACTGCAACTAGTGTCTTTGCTGGGTTTTGGTAAAACCGTAATGTAAGCTGAATTCAATGCCTTATCGAGCATTGTACCAAACCTAAGCTGGTTAAAGAAACTGGCCATATAGGGGGACAGTAGAGGGGCAAAATGTTTATAATATGGGACCAAAAAAACATCCGGCCCCGGGGCAGAATCGTTTTTAAGGTTTTTAATGACCAGCGAAACTTCCTCCGCTGATATGGGGATCTCCAAGCTATCCCTATGATGATCTTGAAGCTTGGGGATCTTCAGAGAGCTGAGAAAGGAATCAATTCTGCTGGGCGACGGTTCCCTCCCATGTTCACTGTACAAGAGATGGTAAAAGTCATGGAAAGCCTCCATGATCTTCTGGGGGTTTTGCGTAAGGGTTCAATTGCATAATTTTATCTTAGAGAAAGTGTTGAATCTTATTTTCGGGGTCAACCTATGCGCCAACATTGCTCCCAACTTGTCTTTTTGAAGATAAAACCGTCCTCCATCCCATCGCAAGCTTTTTTCGGCTATAGCAGTTAGGGCAAGGTTAAGGGCTGTGCGCGCTGTTTCAAGCTTAGCTGCCGATCCCGAAGTGGGGTTGCGTTTATGTTGTTTGCATAAGCATAAGAATTCCCGATCCAGTCTGTCTATATCAAGTTTATGGGCTCTACGTACTCTAGAGGACATTTGGATCTTTTTACCCTGAATGGTGCTTTTATGTGCTGCCCACAGAGAAGGGGCGGATATGTTGTCGACGTCATTGAGTACAAAAATATTCCTGAATGGCGTCTTCTAATTCGCTAATATGTGAGGGATTGCTAAGAATTGAGGCATTTAATCTCCAATTAAACCCTTGTTGTCTAGCCATCGGTCTGTCCAATATCAAGAGAAGGACGGAGTGGTCCGACCAGGCAGAGTCTTTAATGGTTGCTCTAAGAATCAACGGGGTATGATTTTGCCGAATGAAAAAATTATCAATTCTGGCGAAAGTATTGTGGGGGCTAGAGTAGTGTGTGTAATCCCGGACCCTAGGATTAATTTCCCTCCAGGCATCTACCAAACCCTGGTGGTAAATCTGTCTGGCTACATTAAGACTGTCTGGTGGGACGGACACCGTCCCTACCTGGAGGACGGGGATTTATCTATTCCTGCATCAAACACAATAATAGTCTCCACCATAGAGGACTAGGCCCTCAAGCATGGGAGATAGAATGTGGAAGAGGGACTGAAAGAATTTTAATTGGCCCTTATTAGGTGCATAGTATGAGATGAAAGAGTAAAGTTGGCCATCAATGAGGCCTTTTACTAGTATGTACCTGCCATCAGGGTCCTTAACTTCCGATATTAGTGAAAACTGAATATTACGGGGAAAAAAAGACACCTACTCCTTTAGTCTTTTTCTCCGAATTAGCAAGGTAAAACATAGGGAATTTAGCATGAATGAAGGACAGGGCATACGATTTTGGGAAGTGTGTTTCTTGAAGAAATAAAATGTCAATCTTTTGATCATGATAAAATTGGAAAATCTTACGGCACATTGTGTGAGGCAAAGCGTAGGGCAGGTTTGCGGGAGGTGTGATCAGCCATGGGGCAGTTTAGGTGATAATGCTAGCGACCCCCAACCACCTACCTTCCATCCGAGGGGCATTCCGAGGGAGAAAACTGTTGCCGAGTCCGATATAATGTGATCCCAGGTCCTACAGATGAGCGAGACTGCACACGTCACTGTAGAAAAAAGAGAATTAGTAAAGGAAGAAAAAGTAAAAGAAAAGAATAATACAAGAAAGAGTAAAAATCCCGGGCAACGGGGAAAATAATTCCACCATAACCCAAAAATTCTAAAAAAGGTTCCCCCCCAACCAGTGGGGGAGATACCAACCAGGAGCAGAAAGAAAAAAAAAACCTTCGGCTCCGAGTACAGGAGGAGGGACATAGGTTATGCTCCGTGTACGGCAACCCCCAATACAAAGCAAACACATTTAATTTAAAAAAAGAGAACATTCCCCACATCAAACAAAACGTGTAAACCGTAGGGAGAGAAAAGGCTTGGAAATAGTCAAAAACCAGGGGTCATAAAGAACAATAATGAAAAGTGCCCCCAAATTCAGCAGTCCAGTTCTCCCAAGAAGGAACAAGGGGCCAGATTCACAAAAGGGATACAACGGCGTATCTCCTGATACGCCGTTGCATCTCTGTTTCTATCTATGCGACTGATTCATAGAATCAGTTACGCATAGATATCCATAAGATCCGACAGGTGTAATTGTTTTACACTGTCGGATCTTAGGATGCAGTACCGCGGCCGCCGCTGGGGGGAGTTCGCGTCGTAAACCAGCGTCGGGTATGCAAATTAGGAGTTACGGCGATCCACGACGGATTTTCGCGTTCGCTACGTCGCCGATAGTCTAGTTTCCCGTCGCAAAGTTAGTCGTCGTTTTGGGTGCCCTAACTTTAGTCAGCAATCGTATTGCTGTCTAAAGTATGGCCGTCGTTCCCGCATCGAAATTTAAAATTTAACGTCGTTTGCGTAACACGCCCGGGAATACGGAAGTACGCTACGCGCGTCACCGTTCAAAAAATGACGTCACGGCGCGCAAAGCACAACGGGAATTGCGAAATGGAGCATGCGCAGTAGGTCCGGCGCGGGAGCGCGCCTAAATTAAATGGCACACGCCCATTTGAATTGGCCCGCCTTGCGCTGGAGGCTGCCAGCGTAGTTTTCATCGCAAGTGCTTTGTGAATCAGGCACTTGCGATGAAAACTTGCGGCAGTGTAACGTATCTACGATACGTTACGCCGCCGCTCACCTATGTAAATCTGGCCCCATGTGTCGAACATTTCATGAGATGGTACCCCAGGGAACTCCAGGGTGATTAGCAGACGTGTGTCCCCAGCCAATGCATCACTCAGGAACCGAAGATGGTCGAGAAGGTGCAAGTCCTATCGTCACGCACAAGAGCCACAGACAGGTCCCAAAAAGGTTCAGGTCATGCGGAGACAAATTAACACCCTTCACCCGGATTACCACCATGACAGAGAGGAAGAATTACAGTAAATGGAGCAATCCTGGGTTAAGTGCAGTAAGAATCAGAGAGTTCCAGAAATGTTCCTAAGCAAATGAAATGGTGTACCGCTCCTGGGATAAGCTGCAGCAGAGCACAAGATCTGGGTAGACAGGCACAAGCTACAGGGAAAACAGGAGTTCCCAGGTGAAAATCAGTTGAAAAAAACCAGCAGGCAGGAGAGTTTAAGGGGCCAGATGGCTCCAAATCCAGAAAAGGAAATGAGAGGATGAATTGGAGAAAATTTCCAGCTCATGTGGCGATTCTATCCTTGACTTTCTTGAGTTTAGGCTTCTGCCATGTAGACGTGAGTGGACTAGATGGAGGCGGTCGTTTAGCCAGACTGGAAGGAGAGGATTGCATCGGGGAGGTAGGTTCTGCGGGCAGGAGGCCCAGCTTCCTCAGCAAGAGTTCACTATCCGCAAGCGTTGAGAATCTATAGGGCTTGCCGTTGAATTAAAATTTCAGGCTTAAAGGGAAAAGCCACCAGTATTTAATATTTTTCTGCGTCAGAACCGTAAGAAGGGGTTTGAGAGCCCGCCTTTTCTGGATGGTGAAGGGGGAAATGTCTGCATAGACCTGTACTGTATGACCCATAATTTGAATTTGCTGCATGGTGCAGGCTCTCCTCATGACTTCTTTTTTAACACTGTAGTAATGAGGTTTCACCACAATGTCCCTGGGTAGTCCATCAGGTCTGGGGGGACCAAGAGCCCTATGGGCCCTATCCAGTTCCAATCTGTGGGCACGTACAGTATGTCAGGTATAAGGGCTTTGATTAGAGAATGCACCGCTTCAGGAATATCAGTAACAGACTCTGGAAGACCTCTGATCCTGAAATTAAGCCTTCTAAACCTGTTTTCAAGGTCGTCAATTTTGGCCATGGCCCCCTCCAGCTGCTCATGCAATTCTTAAAAGCGGTCTGTATTTTGATTAACCCGATCAATTGTGGTGTCCAATTTATTTTCAACATACTCAATGCAGGAGCCTAGGAGTTGAAGATCAGATTTTATATCAGTAGTAATTTTAGCAGCAGTCTGAGCAAGCCCCCTGTCAAGCATTTCAGCAAATCTAGTGACCAGAACAGCCATATCATGGTGCTGTGAGGAGACGTGACCCATATCCTGCAAATGTACTCCAGGCTCATATGAGGCAGCTGCTGCTAGCAACATTAGCATCTCGTCCATGGTCTGATTGAGGAGAGAGGCTGTAGAGGCTGGAGATCCCAGTTCCCCCAGAGATGGAAGCATTGAGACCCCTCCACATACCTCCTCATGCAGTGAAGCCCGCCATGGAGAGGAAGCTGGCGTGTCTGTGTGAGCAGAGTCATGTTGCAGCCGAACCACCGCCATCTTAGGTGCCTTGGCGGCGTCTGACAGAGCCGCGATTCGAGCGTCAGAGGACCGATTTACCGCACAAAACCTCCCGCAGATGTGCCCACAGGTGCCCTGGACAGTCCGGTCCCGATTTCGGTAAGGGGGGTGAATGTACCCGCGAGTGGGGGCGCCGATGTCACGGAGCAGTATGGAGCTCTGTAGCTATGCGTCCATACCACAGAGCGCCGCGCATGCGCCTTAAAGTGGTATTAAAGTATATGTAAACCCTCACCTTGTAAAACATATTGTAAAATAGAAATGAATGGCATAGATAAAGAGACACGTGCGGTTTGTTTCGTTCCGAAATAAAATTCGGACAAATTTTCGTTATTCGGAAATTCGGATGCATCTTAATTTCCGAATTAAAATAGTACCAAATTTAAACAAATCCAAATAGTTTTCCAATTTCCAAAAATAAATAAATAGAATAGAAAATAAAGGAATAGTATAGAAAAATAAATATTTCTATTTTCTATTCTATTTTATTTTTTTGGAAATTGGAAAACTATTTGAATTCTAAAACTATTTGAAAATGTTTCGAATTCTAAAACATTTCAAATTCGAATAAACTTTTCGAATTCAAATAAACTTTTCGAAATTGATTCTAAAACTTTTCAAATCGATTTGAAAACTAATAAACAAAACAAATCCCGAATACTTTCTATTTCGAATAAGAAAACTTTTCTGAATTCAAATAATTTTCCAATTTCCAAAGAGAAATAAATATAAGCTCTCAGCTCTTATGCAGCTGAGAACAGAGGATATTTGATACATTATAAAAAAGGGGGAAAAATGTGCAGAACGAAAAAAATTGTTTCGATTCGCTATTTACATAAAAAAAAATGTTATTTCATTTTCGGGATTCGATTCGAAAAGTTTTAGAATTTGAAAAGTTTTAGAATTTGAGTATTTAGTATTTGAATAGTTTTTGAATTCAAATAGTTTTCAAAAAGAATAAAAAGGAATAGAAATATATATATTTTTTCTATTCTATTCCTTTATTTTCTATTCTATTTTATTATTTTTGGAAAATAGAAAACTATTTAAATTCAAAAACTATTTAAATACATATCAAATTCTAATAAACTTTTCAAATTCAAAAACTATTAGAAAATGTTTCGAATCGATTTGGAAACGAATAAACAAAACGAATCCCGAATACTTTTCAAATTGGATTTTTTTTTTAATTTAAATAGTTTCTTTCAGAAGCAGGTGAGAAAAATTAAACATCCAGCTAGGAAATCCTGATCAGACAAAACTAATCAATTACTGTTCCACTGACTGCAGTGTTGCCAAAAAATCAGTTTAACCTAGCAGCCTAACTAGAGGAGGGCGCTACAAATGTATTAAGTGTTATTTACTCTAACAGTGTGTTAAACCATGTGGTAACGCATCATGCATGCATTTGTACATTTTAGTAATATACTCACTGTATAAGACTACCCCCTTCCTTCTAGTCTTTCTGGAAGCTGAGGGGGAGCCAGAACCGCTGACAGAAACAGGCTTTTTCAAATCTCACTGTGCCATTACATTCCTCACTGTGCCATTACATTCCAGACTGTGCCATTACATTACATGCCCAGACTGTGCCATTATATTACATGCCCCCACATTGCCACTGTGCCATTACATGCTCCTATCACAGAGTGTTCTGTGATAGGAGGAACAAAAATCTTCCCAGCAGCGCCTCTGTTCTGTGTTCCTCCTATCACAGATGCCTTCTCATCCTCGGACGAGATGAGAAGACGTCCGTGATAGGCGGAAACAGAACAGAGGCGCTGCTGGGAAGATTTGTGTGCCGCCTATCACAGAACACTCTGAAGTGAAGGCGCGGCTTTGAAATCATTTACGCTCGCAGCATGGGGGACTGTCACCGCTGGAAAAAAAAAAATGAGTGTTATTGCACTGGGGGGGCAACAAGTTCAGGCATGTAATGGCACAGTGGCAATGTGAGGGCATGTAATGGCACAATGGCAATGTGGGCGCATGTAATGGCACAGTGGCAATGTGGGGGTATGTAATGACACAGTGGCAATGTGGGGGCATGTAATGGCACAGTGGCAATGTGGGGGCATGTAATGGCACAGTGGCAATGTGGGGGCATGTAATGTAATGGCACAGTCTGGGCATGTAATGTAATGGCACAGTCTGGGCATGTAATGTAATGGCACAGTGAGGAATGTAATGGCACAGTGAGGAATGTAATGGCACAGTGAGATTTGAAAAAGCCTGTTTCTGTCAGCGGTTCTGGCTCCCCCTCAGCTTCCAGAAAGACTAGAAGGAAGGGGGTAGTCTTATACAGTGAGTATATCCCAAAATCAAAAATTTTCCTGGAAAATTAGGGGGTCGTCTTATACGCCGGAAACGGTATAGGTATATTGTGTGTGTGTATATATATATATATATATATATATATATATACACACACAATGTGTTTTGTGCATATCTAACTGCAGCAAAGCTGGGAAGATGCGTGTTAAAGGTGCACGCACTGAAGTGCTGCAACTTTGTATAACTATAGTGGGAATCTAAGCCAAGAGACCAAAATGCTGGCTTATACATTGTTTTCAGGCACTTTAAACCAGTTTTTCATCCATAAAATAATTGAACAGATTAAGGTAATTAACCACTTACAGACTGTATTGATGCCATGAAACAATTAAAGCTGTTGGCAGTTGATCTTCTCCATTTTGCTGTTTTTGCAATTGGAAAGTGGTAAAATTCCTGGAAGGTTACTGTGGGTGGCCAGCCTTTCTCTAGCCAGGAAGACAAGGCAAACATTCACATGGGTAGATAAAACCAGTTGAGTGTTTTGAACATGCAAAGAAAAGCCAACATTGTAGCCAGCCAGTATATCTGAATATACAAGACACATCAAACAGAGGTAAAAAGCCTGGATTATTTCTTAATATAACTGGGTACTAACATTTATAGGTAAAGTTGATCCAGGGAATATCTGGTTGCCTCTTGGGGGATCAGGAATGATTTTTTTTCCCTGCTGTAGCAAATTGGATAATGCTTTGCTGAGGTTTTTGTCTTCTTCTGGATCAACTGTGGGTATAAGATTGTGTATATTGGATTGTACGGTTGTTGTTTTTTGGTTGAACTAGATGGACTTGTGTCTTTTTTCAACCTGACTAACTATGTAACTAAGTTACAAGCGCTGTCATCTGCAGACTTTTCAGTGTATCTGCCTACTCGTACCTCATACAGACAGGCAGATACATAATGTCAGGAAGAGAAAATTAACTACCATGGCACTCAACAGCGCCGTGGTAGTTCATTGTGAGATACAAGCCAACAGCCGCGAAGGCTGTCGGGACTTGTAGTTTTCCAGTTCACAGAACATTGCGAAGGGATGATGTGGCTGGGAGGCTGCGTTTAATTCAGATAGTGGTGGCGAGCAGGGGAGAAGAACCCCTGCTTGCTGTCAAAACAGGTACCCAGCCATTGGTCGTGGCCTTCCACTGCGTCTCCTTGTATGTCTCCTCCCTGTTCTCTTGCAAAAATTGCCCTTGTCCAAAATACAACACTAATTGACCCTAGGGTCCAATAGCTAAGAGAAGCCTATGTTACCCCCAAATTAAGTTTGTTTCTTTGCAGACACAAGACATAGAACATTTTTGGGGTTAATTTGCTTAAGGCAATGAACTGTTTACTTTGCAAGTGAAGGTGCACTCTACAAGGGAATTTCTCCCAGAGCTTTCATAAATGTGGTGAAGCTTCACTTTGAAATCCAGGCACATGCAAGGACAATGAAAAAACAACATTGGATGATGGAAGTTTGCAGCGCTTTACCTCATTCACTAAGCTCAGGGTATAGTTCCCCTGCAGAGTGCAACTGCACTTGCAAAGTGAACAGTCTATCCCCCCCATCTTCTTACACTTCAAAAGACTGAAAGAACATCGCCTTTTCTATACTTTGAGTCAAATTGCATTGGATTTAACTTCTGTGTTTTTTTAACCACTTGACAACTGGGCACTTAAACACCCTTAATAACCAGACCAATTTTCAGCTTTCGGTGCTCTCACATTTTGAATGACAATAACTCAGTCATACAACACTGTAACCAAATGAAATGTTTGTCCTTTTTTTCCCACAAATAGAGCTTTCTTTTGGTGGTATTTGATCACCTCTGCGGTTTTTATTTTTTCCGCTAATAATGAAAAAAGAACAAAAATTTTGTAAAAAAATTAATTCTTTTTCATTTCTATTATAAAATTTTGCAAAAAATGAATTTTTCTTCATAAATTTGGCCTAAAATGTATACTGCTACATATCTTTGGTAAAAAAAAAAAAAAAATTGGGTTATTATTTAGTCTGGGTGAAAGTTATAGGGTCTACAAGCTATGGTACCAATTACTGAAAATTGATCAATTTGATCACACCCGATGTACTGACAGCCTCTCTCATTTCTTGAGACCCTAACATGCCAGAAAAGTACAAATACCCCCCAAATGACCCCTTTTTGGAAAGAAGACATTCCAAGGTATTTAGAAAGAGGCATGGTGAGTTTTTAGAAGTTGTAATTTTTTCCCACAATTCTTTGCAAAATCAAGATTTTTTTTTTTTTTTTTTTTTTTTTTACAAAATGTTCATATTCGCCGGTTATTTCTCACACACAGAATATGCATAACACTAATTACACCCCAAAACACATTCTGCTATTCCTCCCGAGTATGCCGATACCAAATGTGTGAGACTTTTACACAGCGTGGCCACATACAGAGGCCCGACATGCAGGGAGCACCATCAGGCGTTCTGGAGCACCGAGACCAATTCTGACATTTCTCTCCTACATGGAAAAATCATCATTTATTTGCTAGAAAATGGCATAGAACCCCAAAACATTATATATGCTTTTTTAGCAAAAACCCTAGAGAATACAATGGCGGTCGTTGCAACTTTTTATCGCGCACGTTATTTTCGCAGCAATTGTTCGAATGCGTTTTTTTGGAAATAAAACAGTTTTGTGCTTTTAAAAAAAAAAAAACATTAAAGTTAGCCCAATGTTTTTGCATAATATGAAAGATGGAGTTACGCCGAGTCAATAGATACCCAACATGTCACCCTTCAATATTGCACACGCTTGTGGAATGGCGCCAAACTTCGCTACTTAAAAATCCCCATAGGCGACGCTTTAAATATTTTTACTGGTTACATCTTTTTAGTTGGAGAAGAGCTCTAGGGCCAAAAGTATTGCTCTTGCTCCAACGTTCGCAGCGATACCTCACATGTGTGGTTTGAACACCGTTTTCATATGTGGGCGGGACTTACGTGTGCGGTCGCTTCTGTATACGAGCACGCAGGAACAGGGGCGCTTTAAAAAAAAAAAAAAATTTTATTGTTCATTTTACTTTATTTATTTTAGTTTGATACGTTTTTCCCCAAAAATAAATGTTTTGATCACTTTTATTCCTATTACAAGGAATGTAAACATCCCTTGTAATAGGAATATAGCATGACAGGTCCTCTTTACAGTGAGATGTGGGGTCAATAAGACCCCCACATCTCACCTCTAGGCTGGGAAGCCTGAAAAAAAATAAAAAAAAATAAAACGATCCTGATTTCGATCGTAGCGGTGAGTCAGAAGAGGCACCAGAGGGAGAAGGGAGGGGAGACGTCCCCTTTCGCCTCCCGTAAGAACGATCAAGAGGCGGAACAGCCGACATGATCATTCTTATGGTGTAGGGAATCGCCGGCTGAAAAAAATGATATCTGAATGATGTCTGTAGCTGCAGGCATCATTCAGATATCCCTGCACAAAGTCAAGGACGTCATGACGGCCGGCGGGCGGGAAGTGGTTAAAACGCATTTTTTTCCCAGAGTATTTTCTGGGTACTGCAGAGTATTAGCCGGGGTATTGCAGAGTATTGGTGTTGGGGTATTGCAGAGTATTGGTGTTGGGGTATTGCAGAGTATTGGTGTTGGGGTATTGCAGAGTATTGGTGCGGGGGTATTGCAGAGTATTGGTGCGGGGGTATTGCAGAGTATTGGTGCGGGGGTATTGCAGAGTATTGGTGCGGGGGTATTGCAGAGTATTGGTGCGGGGGTATTGCAGAGTATTGGTGTTGGGGTATTGCAGAGTATTGGTGCGGGGGTATTGCAGAGTATTGGTGCGGGGGTATTGCAGAGTATTGGTGCGGGGGTATTGCAGAGTATTGGTGCGGGGGTATTGCAGAGTATTGGTGCGGGGGTATTGCAGAGTATTGGTGCGGGGGTATTGCAGAGTATTGGTGCGGGGGTATTGCAGAGTAATTGCGCAGAGTAATTGTGCAGGGGTATTACAGAGTATTGCTGGGGAGCAATGCAGAGTATTGCCGGGGAGCAATGCAGAGTATTGCCGGGGAGCAATGCAGAGTATTGCCGGGGAGCAATGCAGAGTATTGCCGGGGAGCAATGCAGAGTATTGCCGGGGAGTAATGCAGAGTATTGCGCAGGGGGGTATGCAGAGTATTGCGCAGGGGGGTATGCAGAGTATTGTGCAGGGGGTGGTATGCAGAGTATTGCGCAGGGGGGTATGCAGAGTATTGCGCAGGGGGGTATGCAGAGTATTTCGCAGGGGGGTATGCAGAGTATTGCGCAGGGGGGTATGCAGAGTATTGCGCAGGGGGGTATGCAGAGTATTGCGAAGGGGGGTATGCAGAGTATTGCGCAGGGGAGGTATGCAGAGTATTGCGCAGGGGGGGTATGCAGAGTATTTCGCAGGGGGGGTATGCAGAGTATTTCGCAGGTGGGGGGTATGCAGAGTATTTCGTAGGGGGGGTATGCAGAGTATTGCGCAGGGGGATATGCAGAGTATTGCGCAGGGGGGGTATGCAGAGTATTGCGCAGGGGGGGTATGCAGAGTATTGCGCAGGGGGGTATGCAGAGTATTGCGCAGGGGGGTATGCAGAGTATTGCGCAGGGGGTTATGCAGAGTATTGCCGGGGGTATGCAGAGTATTGTAGGGGGGGTATTGCAGAGTGTATTGCACAGTATTGCAGAGTATTGTAGGGGGTATGCAGAGTATTTCAGAGTATTGTAGGGGGTATGCAGAGTATTGCAGAGTATTGTAGGGGGTATGCAGAGTATTGCAGAGTATTGTAGGGGGGGGTATTGCAGGGGGTTTCAGGGATGGCTGAGCAGGGATGGATGGATCTGTGACTGCAATAGTCACAGATCCATCCACAGCGCTGCTGACACCCGCGCTCCCCCCTCTCACACTGTACCGCTCGGTACAGAGAGAGGAGGGAGGAACCGGCGTCATCAAAAGACGCCGGTTTGTTTACATGTGATCGCTCCGTCATTGGACGGAGCGATCACATGGTAAACGGCCGCTATCAGCTGCCGTTTGCCGCGATTCGTGATCGGCCGGGTCCTCTGGACCCGGCGGTCAGGGATGTTCCCGTGTGCGCGTCCCAGGGGACGCGCGGGAGACGGACTCTGGGAGGACCTACATTGACGCCCTCCTAGAGTTAACCACCCGCCCTGTAGACGTATATTGTCTATAGGGCGGTTACCAAGTGGTTAAAGAGTTATACTGTATGTGAATTTTGCCAAATCAGAAAGTGGCCATACTGCCTGAACAGAGCAAGGTCTATAAAGGTATGTCAGAGCATAAAGGAAAAATGAAGACAGAACATTTTGTGCAAGCAAAGAGGTATTGAGAGAGTTTACCCTACCTTCCGTGGTAACAGAAGTTCTGTTTTCTGATCTGTGGCAAGTTGTCCTCAACCAGCAACACAGGTGCATGATGCTGACATATCTCTGCAGGAGCAGGGACAGTATTTAAATCTGAGCTTATAATATTTTCTCACTTTATACAGAACTGAAAAAAAAGATTGAGATAGGTTTTCAATACATTTTCATTTTTGACTTCAATGTACCTTTAAAGTTGCCTTACTTTACCACAGGGCTAGACATTTTCTCTACAACTAAGAAAGGCTTTATCCTTTTTCTTAGAAAACTCTCGGCAGTGTGAACCCTCTTCACAGCTCCATTAAATAGCTGTTTCAGTATCTCTTTGTTCCTACCAGCCAGAAAAATGATTTTAGCCACTGGGATATTTTGAAATCCATAGAACAATTTGTACCAAAAGCCTTTGAGAAGCAATGAGTGAGCAAGATACAGTTTGAGAACACAAGTGTCATCTGTGAAACAGCAAGGAACAAAAACAGGTCACAACAAAAATTGCATCGAACAAGTGTTTGCTAAGTATAAAACTCAAAAAAGAAGAACTTTGAGAGGATAGAAATGCATTATGGTTATTACCAGGATAGCATGCTTTTTTGTGTGCCTAATTAAAATGTCATGGCTTGAGAACAAAAAAATAATTGTTATTACTTTATTGTGCCACTGTGTTATGGAATGGGAACGGCCATTTTAAAATAGGAAAAAAATAGATTTAAAGTGGATGTAAACCCAAAATATTTTTATTTATTTTTTGCTGTCACAATGTACAGTATAGGATTTCCTATCATCTGTGCCCAGTTTTGCCACACATAGTTAATCCAGCTCTGGGCAATCTTCTTTTATTGTTTAGTGAAATAAAACGGACTTACAGAGAAAAACCTTAGTCCGTTCCGCCCCCTTGCCGTGAGTGACAGGTTATTTACATATCTCATGCACTAACCTGGAGACGGCATTATTTTTTAATTCCCACCCCCACTCCTTTTCTGAAGTCATGTGGTTACTTTTCTGGATTTTGACTGGATGTTAGTGATCATAGCAGAATTTAGTGTAAGGAATACATAGGAAAAAATGCATGTTGACAAGGGAAGTGTAGAGTAGGGCGGGGAGTCTACTGACATCACGACTCCACCCACAGAGCTTCATACAACAGACCCACCCACAGAATCTGCAGTTTTTCAGTTCTTATAACAGACAGAAGGGAAACATTTGACAGGTAAAGATACATGCAGGAGGCATGTATATCGTTATAGATCAGCACTATGGCAGTAGTTTAGAAAGGATGAGAGTGGGTTTACATCCACTTTAAGCAATTATAAATAACTGCCCCACCTTTTCTATAGTTCTCTACAGACTTTTCTGCTCTTCTGTAAAGGTACATGGCTACTTCACATTGAAGTCTAATGCCGCACAGACGATTGGACATTCTGACAACAAAACCGTGGATTTTTTTCCCAAAGGATGTTGGCTCAAACTTCTCTTGCATACATACAGAAATGTTGGCGGAAATTCAGATCGCCAAGAATGCGGTCACATACAACACGTACGACGGCACTAGAAAAGGTAAGTTCAATACCAGTCGTGTTAGTAGAAGTTTGGTGAGAGACGATTTGCGCTTTGTTACAGAGTGACGAATGTGCTATCTCCATTACGAACACTAGTTTTACCAGAACGAGTGCTTCCATCTCGTACTTGATTCAGAGCATGCGTGGAATTTTGTGCGTTGGAATTGAACCGGCTCTCAAATTTTTGTTGTCAGAAATTCCATCAGAAAATGTCCGATGGAGCCTACACACGGTCGGAATTTCCAAAAAAAACCTCCCATCGAAAATTTGTCGGAAATTCAGAGCGTGTGTATACGACATAAGACTCCTCTCTCGAATGTAACATTTATTTCTCTAGACAGTGTGCTCCCTGAAGAGAAGGAATAGTGTGTTTTTGGTATATATACTGTATTTATCTTCATATAACGCTCCCCGGCGTATAGCGCGCACCCCCAACCTAGAAGGAAAATTCCTGGAAAAAAAATAAATACTTAAAGTTTGGATGCCCCTTGTCGGTGTCTTGCCCGGCGTCCATCGACGGCCTTGTCCGGTCCGGCGTCTTTCTGCGGCCATCGTGGTGTCCTCCCCACTGTGTTTTTCAGCCGATCCCCGCTTCCCACGCTGTGTTTGAACCACTCCACCGACATATACCGAGCGTAGTACACTCGGGTATACATGGGCAGGCTCGGCTCCTCTCGCCTAAAGGATGTACAGGACGCGACCGCGAGCGGAGCCGAGCCTGTCCGAGTATACCCGAGTGTACTGCGCTCGGTATATGTCGGCGGAGTGGTTCAAACACAGCGCGGGAAGCGAGTATCGGCGTATATCGCGCACCCACGATTTTGCCCTGATTTTAAGGGCAAAAAAGTGCACGGTATACGCCGATAAATACGGTATATATATATATATATATATATATATATATATATATATATATATATACACACATATACACACTGTATATACACGCAGTTACACAGGTAAGCCATAATCATGAAAATTAAAAGAAAGAAATGCTTGAAATATGTCACTCTGTGTGTAACACATCTTTATAAAATATATGAGTTTCACTTTTTTAATTGAACTACTGAAATAAATAAAAAAAATTAAGATATTCAAATTTTATGAGATACACCTGTATATATTGCAAATGCTCTCTCCATTTGTACATCAAGGAATGTGAGAGGAATTGGTACTTAACTAATTGCCTACTGGGCACTGTTGTAGAATCTCATATTAGCCAATGTATTTCATAATATTATGTCATACAATTCATATTGATTTGCATATGTTTTATTGATAATATAATTATTATTCATATCATTATTATTATTATTCTTATATAGTAGTGGTCTTATCAATATTATTATTCAATAGTAAAGCAATAGTTATTAAATCCTTATTAAGGTACACTATCTTATTCTATCTATATGTAGAACGTTTTCATTTATAATTGTTGAACTTTAACCGCTTCAGCCCCGGGCCATTTTGGTCGTCAAAGACCAGGCCACTTTTTGAGATTCGGCACTGCGTCGCTTTAACTGACAATTGCGCGTCGTGCGACGTGGCTCCCAAACAAAATTTATGACCTTTTTTTTCCCCACAGAGTTTTCTTTTGGTGGTATTTGATCACCTCTGCAATTAAATTTTTTTGCTCTATAAACAAAAAAAAGAGCGACAATTTTGAAAAAAAATTAAATATTTTTACTTTTTGCTATAATAAATATCCCCAAAAAATATATAAAAAAAAAATATTTTTTCCATAGTTTAGGCTGATAAGTATTCTTCTACATATTTTTAGTAAAAAAAAAAAAAATCTTGCTGTAAAAGGATTGTTGTCCAGGCAGTGCAAACTTGTTCCTTCACCATACGCAAGGATAAGACACTCAAAGTGCACAGAACGGAAATGTGCTTACCAGACTCAATGGATCTTTTTGATTAGAAAAAGATCTCATGCGCATAGCAGGAGCGTGCCTGCACACTTGGCCATAAACGGGAGATGTGGGTATTGGCTCAAGACCTCCATTGCAGAGATGGAACATGGAATGAAAAAGCCAAAACTTCCATAGTGCAAACCATTTAATAAAAGAATAAAATGACAGAACCAAAAAGGCCAAATGGCCGCTTACATTAAAAGGTGCCCAACCCGGCACCGCGGCTGCAGATTTGTAAGGAAAAACACTTGTGGTTCCTCCACTTCCTCGACGGCGTGCGTTCCACCAGTCGGAAGCTCAAGCCAGATTGCCGGATGTGACGTAAGGAGTACACGTGACCAGGCTGTGCTTTTTCTAATCAAAAAGATCCATTGAGTCTGGGTCTTGCCCCAGGGAACATGTATTAATGGAAAAAAAGTTTTAAAAACTGTCTTTTTTTCTGGAGCAGTGATTTTAATGATGCTTAAAGTGAAAAAAAATTGAAAAATTTCTTTAAATATCGTACCTGCTGGGTGTTCTTTAGTATGCCTGTGAGGTGGCACGTGTTTAGAACTGTCCCTGCACAAAATGAGATTACTATAACAAAAAAGTAATTAAAAACTGCTTGCGGCTGTAATGTAATGTCTGGTCCCTGCAATGTGGATGAAAATCATTGAGAAAAAAAGCACAGACACAGACAGTACACACACCACGTATCTTTAGGTGCACACTGCAGAGGACACAGGCAGTACACACCACGTAGCTTTGTGTCCTCTGCAGTGTGCACCTAAACAATACACACCACGTAGCTTTAGGTGCACACTGCAGAGGACACAGGCAATACACACCACGTAGCTTTAAGTGCACACTGCAGAGGACACAGGCAGTACACACCACATAGCTTTAGGCGCACACTGCAGAGGACACAGGCAGTACACCACGTGAGAATACTACAGCTAGCACAATCACCTGCCTGCCAGTAAATTAGGAAGTGCAGATCTAGCTAAACTATACAGTGTATAAATATATATACAACACCTGAGATGCATATATATCCTCTACACACTGTAACTTTAACTGACTAGCCTGTCTGCCTGCCTGCTCTATCTACCTACTAAAAATGACACACTCTCTCTCTCTGTCTTCTCTCTTTTAACCACCGCAACACACTACACAAGGCCGATCTGCAGGCGGCCTTTTATAGTGTGGGGCTTGTACTAAACCCCCTGAGCCATAATTGGCCAAAGCCACCCTGGCTTTGGCCAATTATGGCTCTCCGTTTTTTGCAAGCTGTGATTGGCCAAGCATGTGGGTCATAGTGCATACTTGGCCAATCATCAGCCAGCAATGCACTGCGATGCCGCAGTGAATTATGGGCCGTGAAACGCAACTCGAATTTGGTGCGAACGCCCCAAAACGTTCGTAATTTGACGAATGATCAAACATACGATGTTCGAGTCGAACATGAGTTTGACTCGAATACGAAGCTCATCCCTAGTCAAGAACATACCCCTACCTGCTAATTAGACAATGAAAAAGCAGCAGCATCCTGATGAGTCATCAGTCTGTTCACTGTGCTCTATCTTGCGTTCTGCCACTGTCACTGTGAAAATGGATTTAGAAGTGACACAGGATTCCCCCCAGAGTGTGGGGCTCTGGATTATCAATTATGAGTGGAAAATATGTTTTTTACAGCTTTCTTCATGTTTTGGTATTCCCAGGCTGAGTTCCAGAGTTTGGAGTTTTTAAAGGGTTTTGGGAAGAAAGAAATCTCTAACTCAGTGTCCAGGTCTTTCAGAAGACCAGCTGTGGCCATGAGTGCAAGTGTGCACAGCCCTTATAATGAAAGACTTGGGTATAATTCAGGACCCCCCCCCCCCTTTTGCACTTGCTCTACTTGAGACATCATGTTATGCTGGAGGAGATATTTCTTGGCCATATGATTCAGAGAGCTGAGACGACTATACCAGTCCAAGGGAATGAGGCAATCTGGAAGTCTAAGAGGAGCGAGAGAGATCCTGGGGTATCAGGAGAACCCCTATTGGAGCCCATGGAGTTTGCCCAAGCAGCAGAGTGCTGCAACTCATTAGTAAGACCTCATCTGGAATATGCAGTCCAGTTTTGGGCACCAGCTCTCAAAAGGGATATTAGGGAACTGGAGAAAGTGCAGAGAAGGGCAACCAAACTGATAGGAGGACTGGAGAAGCTCAGCTATGAGGAAAGGCTAGGGAAGCTGAATCTATTCCCTCTCGAGAAGAGGAGATTAAGGGGGGAGATGATTAACATGTACAATTACATAAGTGGTCCATATAGGGAACTTGAGGTTGAGTTGTTCACTTTAAGGTCATCACAGAGGACAAAGGGCACTCTTTATGTCAAGAGGAAAAAATATTTAATCTCCAAATACGTAAAGTTTTTTTCACAGTAAGAGCTGTGAAAATTTAGAATATAGTCCCTCCAGAGGTGGTTCTGGCCAGCTCAGTAGATTGCTTTAAAAATTACCTGAATTATTTTCTAAATGTACATAATATAACTGGGTACTGACATTTATAGGTAAAGTTGATCCAGGGAAAATGCAATTGCCTCTCAAGGGATCAGGAAGGGATTTTTTTCCCCATGCTGTAGCAAATTGGATCATGCTTTGCTTGGGTTTTTCACCTTTCTCTGGATCAACTGTCGGTTTAGTATTGTGTATATGGGATTGTATTTTTATTTTTTTTAACTAGATGGACTTGCGTCTTTTTTCAACCTGACTATGTAACTAAAAAGGCTGAGAGAGCCAAGAGACCTTCGAGAGGTTTGTAGAAACATTGAGGTACTGAACTCAGAGAAGTCCACAAAGACTGACATGTTTTTTTGTCTGTAAAGCTTAGACATATAGGGCCAGATCCACAGAGCAAGTACACCGGCGTATCTACTGATACGCCGTCGTACTTTCAAATTTCACGCGTCGTATCGTTGTTTTGAATCCTCAAAACAAGATACGATGGCTTCTGGGTTAGATCCGACAGGTGTACGTCTTCGGATCTAAGATGCAATACTTCGGCATCCTCTGGGTGGCGTTTTCCGCGTCGGGTATGCAAATTAGTGATTTACGACGATCCACGAACGTACACGCGGCCGTCGCATTTTCTAACGTCGTCTTTAGTTGGCTTTTTCCGGCGTATAGTTAAAGCTGGTATTTTTCGGCGTATACATAGACTTGCCATGTTAAGTATGGCCGTCGTTCCCGCGTCTAAATTTGAAATTTTTTCATTTTTTGCGTAAGTCGTCCGTGAATAGGGATGGACGTAACTCACGTCTAAGTTAAATAAATGACGTCCTAGCTACGTCATTTAGCGCAATGCACGGCGGGAAATTTCGGGACGACGCATACGCAGTTCATTCGGCGCGGGGAGGCGCTTCATTTAAATGAAACCTGCCCCCAACCCGCCCAATTTCAAATCCACCGCCAGAAATACACTACTCCACGGTAACTTACGGCGCGAACTCGCTGAGGATTCGAATATACTCCAGGTAAGGTACGGCGGCGTAGTGTATCTCTGATACGCTGCGCCAATCTAAATGTATGTGGATCTGGCCCATATAAACTTAAGTTTTAAATTTTTTTGTTTATATAGTAAGACTATTTTTTTTTTAAAATACACATTGCATACACCATGCACACATATCACAATATTTCCTGTGGATTTTCAAAAGAGAAATGCAGCAGAAGCTGTTTACCTTCAGATTCTTTTTTTTTTTTTTTTTTTTAGACCAGTTTTGAAAAGAGGTTTCATAAGGACCTTTTTAAAAATAGGGGTGATAAAGCAGATGAGTCCCTGATCCTACTTTGCTTTTATCTGCAAAATATCAGCTTGAGCTATTGACCAGTGAGTGAAGGAAAGAAAACTACTTAATGTATGGCCAGCCTAAGACAAAGCTGTAAAAGTGACCTTTAATTGACAATAATGCCATGTATAATACTGTTTGAGCACTACAAAATCACTAGAACGATCACAGTGTAATGTACATGTCGGTAGGTAAATTAAACTGTAAAGAGTTATAACACACTATAGACAAATTTGATAAGAGTTACTTGCAGTGCTAAAACCAACTTGACCTCCTCCCTCTGGCAGTATTAAGCATTCTAATGCAATAAAAGTAATTCCTGACCAGAATCACAGCTCCAATACAGATTAAATGTCCAGGGGGGCTTGCAGCTTAAAGGAGTTGTAAAGGATTTTTTTTTTATTTTTTTTGCTGAAATGACTGGTTACAGGGTATAGAGACATAGTAGTTAACTGATTCCTTTTAAAAATGATTAAAAATAGATAAAAATCAATCATATAATGTACCTGTAGTTTGTTTTGTTTTTGCATGTTTCCTGCTTCTCTGCTACACAGAGCCAATACAGGGCAGTGATGGTTTGGAAAACGAAACTGGTTGGTGCTAAGAGGTTTTAGACACACAGTAATCACACCTCCTTGATTACTGACCACAGAGAGAAAGCTCCCATGACTTTTTTCATCAGGAAACAGACAACCAGGAAGTGTTCAGAACAGAGAAGGATTACAGCAAAAACGAACAATGAGGACATGAAACCAGGACTGCAGTAAGGTAAAGGAAGCTATTTAGCTAAAAAAAAAAAAATTCCTTTAGTGTCCCTTTAAGGAAACAGTGGTTTCTGAATGGTTGCAATTCATATTGTATGTGTCTCATAAGATAATCTTATGCCAATTAAGCTTTCCATCTTCCGATCCTATTTTTAGACAATAAAATCTGGCTTTCAGTGGTGTTTGGATAATGAATCTGTTCTATTGTATGTATATTCAGTAAATTAGGGGGTATTTTCCTGACACTGAAGAAGTGGCATGGATAAGCTAAAAAAATCGAATCAACCAAGCAAACGATCGCAAAAGAATGGAAATCTCCCACCCTTTTGGTCCTTGCAGCCAAGCATAGAATAACGCAAGCAATGATCCACGCTAAGATAGAGGCCGTGCTGTTGGATAGAGTGGCCAAACTTTTGGAGCCCTTGGGTAATTAAATTTTTTACCTTCCAACTTCTACAAAATTCTCAATATCCCCCAAGGAATGACTTCACAACATTAAGAATATTTCTGTGTTTGTAAATTTGGATGCATATTCTGATGCTCCTTTTACTCAAGTACTGTGATATATATGTCAAATATTCTGATTTTAACTGCCCCCATCTCCTATGTGCCAGTGATATATTTCTGTTAGTAGGTGTGTTGACCTTTCTTTGGCATCTGTATTTGCAATATGTGTCAATCTAGCCTGGACACTGTAGTTACATTGGACTAATTGGAAACTTACTTATGTTTGCTTTGATCCTTTGTTTTTAGCGGTCTGCTTTCTGTCTCATTTGCTCTCATACCTGCCACAATGAGGGATTAGGGGCTATGGCGGGACCTGTGACCGGGGTTAGCCGTTTCTTCACTTCTCTGTGAGTTCTGATATCTTAGCACAGTAATTTTATTTGTGATGCATTCTAATAACTTCTATGCACTCATAAATATACTATCTTTTTTTATACTGTTATAGCTTATTGTAGTTTATATTAATGTCTTTTTTATAGACATTGTGACCTCCATACCTTCTTAGGAAGCAGATTTTTTTTCTGTGAAATATGTAGAGGAGCTACAAATGTGAAATCATCTCCCATGTGTTTATACGCATCTTCCTGATATCTCTCCTTTGTTGAGACATTGTCTAAAGTCAAATTTGGTTTGAATAGTTGTATGTTCATATTGCATGGACACAAATCACAACTATATGGGAGTCTTGAGGAGGCACAATGGGCCAGATTCACGTAGATCAGCGGATCTTTAGATCCGCTCGACCTATCTGATTTAAGATACGCTGCCACAAGTTTGAGAGGCAAGTGGGTAATTCACAAACCACTTACCTCCAAACTCGCGGCGGCGGATCGTAAAACCCTCGGCGGAATTCAAATTCCGCGGCTAGGGGCAGTGTACTATTTAAATCAGGCGCGTTCCCGCATGCATTGCTCCCACTGACGTCACTAGGACGTCAGTGGTTTTGACGTGAGCATAACTTGCGACACACGGCTATACCCAACATTGGCTGCGCCTCATAGAAGCAGGGGTAAGTATACGCCGGGAAAACCGCTACGGAAACGTCGTAACAACACTGTGTCGGGTCCGTGTACGTTCGTGAATTTGCGTATATCGCTGATTTACATATTATTCAGTGTAAATCAGCGGGAACGCCCCCCGCGCCATTTTTAAATTACAAATAAGATCCGACGGTGTAACACAGTTACACCTGTCGGATCTTAACCATATCTATGCGTAACTGATTCTATGAATCAGGTGCATAGATACGACCAGTGTAAGTCAGAGATACAACAGTGTATCAGGAGATACACCGTCGTATCTCTTTGTGAATCTGGCCCACAATGTGTATATGTTTTTAATCACATATTGTTATAATATAAATGTATATTTTAATAATACTCAAAAATAGGGTTGTCCAGATACCGATACCAGTATCGGTATCGGGACCGATACCGAGTATTTGCGCTAGTACTCGTACTCGCGCAAATACTCCCGATACCAAAATAGAATACTTTTTTTTTTTTTTTGTGACATCGAACACAAATTGGATGGCACCATTGGATGCCACTGATAGGTGGCACTGGCATTGATTGAATTGCACTCATAAATGGATGGCACTGATAGGTGGCACTGGCATTGATTGGGTGGCACTTATGAGATGCACTAATAAGCTGCCTCCCTGCACTGATGCACTAATGGGCACTGATCTGCACTGATAGGTGGCACTGGCTAGCTGCACTTTTGGGCACTGGCACCGATGAGCTGCACTGACAGTGATCACTACTTCAATGATATGTAGTTTTCCAGTACCGTATGCTAAAAAACAGCCCCACACCATGATGTACCAGTTCTTCATAATTCTAAAGAAAATATCTTTGGTCTGTATTGTGGTTTGAAAACAGTCACATGACATTAAAAAAAAGTATCGGTATTCGGTAATTGAGAAAAAAGGGAGAGTGTCGCCTCTTTTAGAATAAAAATGCAAAAAGTAACAAGGTGCCTACATCCCATTTAATATGAAGAATACTGTGACAGAAATAATTTGACAACATTTGGCTGCTTGGGGCCAGTGTATGTCAATATTTAGGTCGAGGGGAGGGGGGGAAAAAGGATTTTGGGAGGGACTTTTCGCGGCACTGATAAAGACAAACTGATAAAAAAATATCACAATTTATTGAACAAAAAAGAAAATAAGTATAATACAAGGACAGTTTAAGAACAAACCCCACATTTCACAACAGAAAGCAAAAAACAGACTGTGTCTTAATGTAAGGAATTGATGACCTCGACCGGTTTCGCGGTGATTTACCGCTTCTTCAGGAGGAAATTCTTTTCTTTTCTAAAAGGTATGCATAGACATATAAATAAGCAAGCAGAATATACAATATGAGTATACATTTGTACAATTCAATACAATGCGTTATATAGTGGAGCCGAGCACTCACCCAGGTTGGTCATATGATCAGACGTGGAGCCTGGTATAAGCCTTCCGTGGCGCGTGGAGGGGGATATTTTATTTAGACGGGCTCTATTGAGGTGAGGAGTAGAATAAATCATGTATACAAGGAATGGTCAATTAATTATTGGGGTATGGGTCACCAGTAAGTGAAAGGAAGTGTGTGTGAGTGGCGGACAAAAAGGGGGGGAAAAAAGAAAGAGAATGAGGGGGGGGGGGAAGGGGAGAAAAGAGGAAGGGGAGGGAAAGGGGGGTAGGTAAGTAAGAGAAGGAGAGAAATAGGGGGGGGGGAAAGGAATAAGGAGGGAAGAGGTTGTTTGAAGGAGAGAGGAAGAGGGGCAGGGGGGAGGGAAAAGAAAGGGACAATAGGGGGAGGGTGAGGTTGGGATTTAGAATGGTTGAGGTTAGGGTTAACATGAAGGGGGAGAAAGGGGGGGGGGGAAAGGGGATAAGGAAGAGTAGAGAGGGGGAAGGGTGGGGGAAAGAGAGAATGGGGGAAGAGGGAAAGGAAGGATAGGGGGAGGAGGAAGGGAGGTAAGGGAAAAGGGGGGGGGGAAGGGGAAAAGGGGGGACGGATCAGTGAAGTGGTGCATAAAATGTCTGGACAAGGGGTAAAAATAGAAGGAAAAAGCAGACGGGGGTGTAAACGAAAAAAGGAGGGGAGGGGGGGGGGGAGGTTGGTGTGGAGGACGGGTATGTATGAAGTGTGTGGGATACAGGAGGGACAGGGGAAGTAAGGGGAGGAAAGGGGATGGGAGGGGAGGAGGGAGGTTGGGAAAACAGGGAAGTGGGGGTTGGTTTAAAAAGGGGGGAAGAAGGGGGGGGAAGGGAAGGTGTTGGATAAAATAAATGGAGGAGGGGTAGGGGGGGAAAGGGAGGGAAAAGGAAATAGAGAGAGAGGTGGGCCGTGAGATGGCTAGTGAGGATCATAAAATAGTGACCCTAATAAGAAAACATCCGCATATACAGAAAATGCATTGTTATATGCAGGGATACATAGAAAGGGGGGGGGGGGGTGGTGAACGGGGAAAGCCCATCAATAGATACGTCAGTGAGTAAGGAAAATCCAACACCAAGGTGACCAACCAACAAGGTACATTCCCCAAGGGGTCCTTACCAGGACTGCAGCAAAGGTACGCAGGTTACTGGGGCACAGAGAACCGGACAATAATAGCCATATATGTACTATCGCAAACTGCCAGGGTACAGGCAAGCATTAGGCACTCGATCCAACTGAGAATTCCAAAGGAAGGAGTTTTTAGCCATAAAAAAAGAGATTAAAGGGTCAGTAGGAAAAGAGCCTTTGTAATAAGGCATAAATCTTACTCACCTAGGCTCAAGAGTGTCCACGTGTGTCCCCAGGGAGAGCATCCGTGCTAACTCACAGAAGCGGCTGTGTCAGCCGCTTTTGTAAGTATCCCTGGACAGCGCGTGACGTCATCGAATTGCGACACCGCCGCCGTCCAACGTCCCACCAATCCCAGCACCTGAGTGCATGGGTGTGCAGCTGCTGACCCAATGGCATGACGCCAGGTCTGAACCAATAGCCAAGCATTGTGGTGGACTAATCCCCCACCATTTACATGCATTCATACTGATTTTGTTTACTGCTGTCCATGCGATATAAATGTCTATGTATTTTCTATTTATAATATGGTGCGTTTTCTGGAGCTCTGACAAGCCTGGTTGATTGATCGGCCCCCGGACCTGGTTCCTCCCCTTGATTGGCGCGTGGAGTGTCGTCCCCGGCAAAGAGCACCAATCGGTGCTCTCTGCTTGCAACCTATGACCTGGCGTCATGCCATTGGGTCAGCAGCTGCACACCCATGCACTCAGGTGCTGGGATTGGTGGGACGTTGGACGGCGGCGGCGTCGCAATTCGATGACGTCACGCGCTGTCCAGGGATACTTACAAAAGCGGCTGACACAGCCGCTTCTGTGAGTTAGCACGGATGCTCTCCCTGGGGACACACGTGGACACTCTTGAGCCTAGGTGAGTAAGATTTATGCCTTATTACAAAGGCTCTTTTCCTACTGACCCTTTAATCTCTTTTTTTATGGCTAAAAACTCCTTCCTTTGGAATTCTCAGTTGGATCGAGTGCCTAATGCTTGCCTGTACCCTGGCAGTTTGCGATAGTACATATATGGCTATTATTGTCCGGTTCTCTGTGCCCCAGTAACCTGCGTACCTTTGCTGCAGTCCTGGTAAGGACCCCTTGGGGAATGTACCTTGTTGGTTGGTCACCTTGGTGTTGGATTTTCCTTACTCACTGACGTATCTATTGATGGGCTTTCCCCGTTCACCACCCCCCCCCCCATTTCTATGTATCCCTGCATATAACAATGCATTTTCTGTATATGCGGATGTTTTCTTATTAGGGTCACTATTTTATGATCCTCACTAGCCATCTCACGGCCCACCTCTCTCTCTATTTCCTTTTCCCTCCCTTTCCCCCCCTACCCTCCTCCATTTATTTTATCCAACACCTTCCCTTCCCCCCCCTTCTTCCCCCCTTTTTAAAACCAACCCCCACTTCCCTGTTTTCCCAACCTCCCTCCTCCCCTCCCATCCCCTTTCCTCCCCTTACTTCCCCTGTCCCTCCTGTATCCCACACACTTCATACATACCCGTCCTCCACACCAACCTCCCCCCCCCCTCCCCTCCTTTTTTCGTTTACACCCCCGTCTGCTTTTTCCTTCTATTTTTACCCCTTGTCCAGACATTTTATGCACCACTTCACTGATCCGTCCCCCCTTTTCCCCTTCCCCCCCCCTTTTCCCTTACCTCCCTTCCTCCTCCCCCTATCCTTCCTTTCCCTCTTCCCCCATTCTCTCTTTCCCCCACCCTTCCCCCTCTCTACTCTTCCTTATCCCCTTTCCCCCCCCCCTTTCTCCCCCTTCATGTTAACCCTAACCTCAACCATTCTAAATCCCAACCTCCCCCTCCCCCTATTGTCCCTTTCTTTTCCCTCCCCCCTGCCCCTCTTTCTCTCTCCTTCAAACAACCTCTTCCCTCCTTATTCCTTTCCCCCCCCCCCCCTATTTCTCTCCTTCTCTTACTTACCTACCCCCCTTTCCCTCCCCTTCCTCTTTTCTCCCCTTTCCCCCCCCCCCCTCATTCTCTTTCTTTTTTCCCCCCCTTTTTGTCCGCCACTCACACACACTTCCTTTCACTTACTGGTGACCCATACCCCAATAATTAATTGACCATTCCTTGTATACATGATTTATTCTACTCCTCACCTCAATAGAGCCCGTCTAAATAAAATATCCCCCTCCACGCGCCACGGAAGGCTTATACCAGGCTCCACGTCTGATCATATGACCAACCTGGGTGAGTGCTCGGCTCCACTATATAACGCATTGTATTGAATTGTACAAATGTATACTCATATTGTATATTCTGCTTGCTTATTTATATGTCTATGCATACCTTTTAGAAAAGAAAAGAATTTCCTCCTGAAGAAGCGGTAAATCACCGCGAAACCGGTCGAGGTCATCAATTCCTTACATTAAGACACAGTCTGTTTTTTGCTTTCTGTTGTGAAATGTGGGGTTTGTTCTTAAACTGTCCTTGTATTATACTTATTTTCTTTTTTGTTCAATAAATTGTGATATTTTTTTATCAGTTTGTCTTTATCAGTGCCGCGAAAAGTCCCTCCCAAAATCCTTTTTCCCCCCCTCCCCTCGACCTAAATATTGACATACACTGGCCCCAAGCAGCCAAATGTTGTCAAATTATTTCTGTCACAGTATTCTTCATATCGGTATTCGGTATCGACGACTACTTGAAAAAAAGTATCGGTACTTGTACTCGGTCCTAAAAAAGTGGTATCGGCGTTAGGAGGGGGACGCGGCAGGGCTGCCCGCTTTCCCCGCTCCTGTTCGTCCTGGCTCTTGAGCCTCTGGCCGAGGCCGTTCGATCCCACCCGGACGTGTCGGGGGTGGAGGTGGCGGGTACCTCGCACAAATTGTCATTATTTGCAGATGACATTCTGTTGACCATCACCAAACCCAGAATTTCTCTCCCCAACTTACTGTCACTTTTGGATTCTTTCGCCTTGCTCTCGGGCTTAGCTGTCAACCAGGCAAAGTCGAAGGCAATGTCTATCAATATTTGCCCCTCGGAGTTAGATTCTTTACGGTCTGCGTTTCCTTTTCAGTGGATGACCTCGTTACCCTACTTAGGGATTAAGCTTACCCCGAAGTATTCCGAACTATATCAAGCCAACTTTCCTTCTTTGTTTGGCAAGCTGACAGCTATGCTCACTTCTTGGTCCACTCTTCCGATCTCTTGGTTCGGGAGGGTGGCGACGGTACGTATGACCTATCTTCCGAAATTGCTTTATTTTTTTCGGGTTTTACCTGTTCAGGTACCCTCTCACATCCTTAGAATTCACCAACGTAAAATTATGCAGTTTATCTGGGGCCCCAAGAGGCCCAGGATTAAGAGGCAAGTGCTTTTTGCACGCAGAATTAACGGTGGCCTCTCGGTTCCTAATTTGTATGCTTACTATACCGCAGCGGGTATCGCTCCGCTGTCTCGCCTTCATGAGAAACAGCAAATGCCACTGTGGGCTACTTTTGACTTGGTGGACTCTCACCCAACACCTCTAGCCTCTCTTCCATGGCTCCCTCGAGCGCATCGTCCGTCCTCTATAGGCCCTTGTCTGGCCCATTCCCTTAGGTTGTGGGACGCGGTTAAGTATTCTGCGGGTCTGATCTCTCCACATTTGCCGTTACTTAGTCTCCTTCATAACCCGTTATTCCCACCAGGTCGGGATAATCCCTTACAGTTTGCATGGTGGACTGAACATGGTTTTGTAGATGTTCATTCTATGCTCTCCCCAACCAAGATTATTTCGTATTCACTTTTACGTTCCTCCCATGATATTCCCCTTAGGGAATACTATAGTTACTTACAACTTCGACATTTTCTCCAGAGCCTAATTAGATCACGACCTACCCCCTATACCATGACTCCCTTTGAAAGCTTATGTAGATCGCGCCCCCATTCCCCGGGACTGATATCTCTCATTTATACAGCGATTATCAACTCTAGGAGACCACCCTTGAGACCTTACCACCTTCAGTGGGAGGCTGAACTGGGGAGGCAACTCGATCCGGAAGATTGGCAGGCTATGACCGTGGCATTGTCTAAATGCTCTACTAACGTCCTCTTTCAGGAGAATGCTTATAAAGTGTTCTATAGGTGGTACTATACCCCGGCCAGACTGGCGAGTTTTATACCTTCTTATTCTCCCTTGTGTTTCCGTGGCTGCTCCCAGGAGGGTACTATGGCACACATCTGGTGGACCTGTCCCAGGGTATGCAGACTGTGGGTTAGAGTCTATGCGTTGCTCCGCAACCTCTTCGATACCAACCTAAAGAAGGACCCTTTTGAGGCCCTCTTATGGAAACCGATCACGGAGCTTCTCCGCCCTGAACGCCAACTGGCGGCGCATGTTTTTACTGCAACTAAGTTGATCATTGCAAGGGCCTGGAAGACCCCGGTTCTCAGTTTTGAAGCAGTTAAAAACTGTATTAACGATATTATGGTAAATGAGAAACTCACTGCTGTCTTAGCAGATACCCACGATAAATTTCTCAGGGTGTGGCAACCCTGGGTGGCTAACAACCACCCCTCACGATTTAATCCAACACTACTTTCTCTTTGATAGGTCTCTGTTCCCCCCGCCCCGTGGACCCCCCCTTTTTTTTTCTCTTCCTTTCTTTCTTTTTTTCTCTCTTTCTTTTTTCTATTTACTTTTCTCTATTTCTTTTTCTCTTTCTCTTCATTGCCATTTGCTCATGCGCCTTATCTAGTTGACTTTCTTTCTTTTCAAACCTCCCTTTCTATGCGGCTTGGGCCCTCAGGCTCGGTCCTGTCGGCCCTGGACGCGGGATGCATTATTTGTTTTATACTTTGAAAAACAGATATCCTTTGCTATGTGCCTGCTAGAATTTAGATTTTTGTGTGTTATTTTATGTACTATCTTAAAAAAAAAGAAAAAAAAAGAAAAAGAAAAGAAGAAACATTTTTTTTTTTGAACTGTTGCGTATTGTATAGCAACTTTGCTTTTAAATTTTATAGTTACTCCGGCGTGTTAGCCGGCATGTTACCTAAGCCATCATTAGGTTAATTTAGCAGGCCACTTCTCATGAGAACGTTTTATTGCCGGTCCTCGGGATTCGCCTTGGACCCCTGGAAGCCGGATTACTCTCAGGTTTACGGACTATCTGTTCTGATGATTGATAGCTTACGGTGTGTCCACCGCTGTTTTATCTTTATTTTTCTCATTGTATTTGTTTTTGTTTATTGATGTCTCTTTTCAATAAAACTCTTTGTACAAGAAAAAAGTGGTATCGGGACAACCCTACTCAAAAATATTGTTAATGTTGTGGAGTCGTTCTTTGGGGGAGTGGGGGTACCAAGAAAGTCCTTTTCCTCATCCTACACACACTTTTGCTCTTTGCATAGATTTTTGGATGTGGTGCCCCATTAATATACAGTATATTGTGGTACTTTTAGTAGGATATTCAATGAATCTCTGCTACTTCTTTAATTGGCAACATGCACACACAACCCACTCGTTCAGCTGCAATCAACTAAAAACCCAGCTACTCCCTGGGGATCCCACGGGATGACCTTGAAATTCTTAAGTCTTATAATACTCAGAAATATTGTTAATGGTATCCTTGGTGGGTACCAAGAAAGTACATTTTTTCCTCATCCTACACATGCTTTTGCTCTTTTCATGGATTTTTGGATGTGGTGCTCCATTATTATATATTGTAGAACTTCCATTAGGATATTCCAATGATATTCTTAAATGAGCTAGCTTAATTACACTAAACAACTTGAACCTGTTTGGAGTTATCAGCTACGTTCCTCACTGTTCAGTGCTGAACTTTAATAACCATCCAGCATCTTTTTAAAGGATTTAAATTTGACAAATTACAAGAATATCAAGAAATATCTCTGAGTTACAGTGTTATTTAAACTGACCCTGTAAAAAAAGATGAAAACTGCTGTTAGGTATAAAGTGCATGCACTTGGAGGTATCTGGACATACCTATAGCAGTATTTAACCCTTGTTTCCAAGGTCGTATCCCAGATATTTGTGATTGTCAACGTTCTGATCCCCGCCTGGCTATCTGTCAGTTGTAATAGCTTCGTCCCACTCCTACACACACTCATACCTATTGGCCTATGTCACTATGATGGGCTATCTAAATGGCCAATATGAGAAAGGAAGTGGAAGGCAAGCACTAACATTTTCAAGACATGTCATAGCTTTGCCAATCAGAACCGAGTTGCCGTATTCGGTATATCGTCAGGAATAACCTGACCTTTCTTGGATCTCAGTGTATCTATGATCAATGTGGTCAAAGCTAAACAATTGAAGAAGAAATAGAAGTATACATAAACTGAAGCATCATACAGGTAACCAAATATACGGTTCTGCTCATAAGTTTACATACATACAATTTTTGATTTCTTGGTTATTTTTCTGAGAATATGAATGATAACACAAAAACTTTTCTTTCACTCATGGTTAGTGTTTGACTGAAGCCATTTATTATCAATCCACTGTATTTACTCTTTTTAAATCATAATGGCAACAGAAAATACCCAAATGTTTTTTTTTTCAAAAGTGTACTTATCCTGGTGATTTTGGCCTGATAACATGCACACAAGTTGACACAAAGGGGTTTGAATGGCTATTAAAGTTAACCATCCTCACCTGTGATCTGTTTGCTTGTAATTAGTGTGTGTGTGTGTGTGTGTGTGTGTGTGTGTGTATAAAAGGTCAATGAGTTTCTGGACTCCTGACATACCCTTGCATCTTTCATCCAGTGCTGCACTGACGTTTCTGGATTCCCAGTCATGGGAAAAGCAAAACAATTGTCAAAAGATCTGCGGAAAAAGATAGTTGATTTGTATAAAACAGGAAAGGGATATAAAAAGATATCCAAGGAATTAAGAATTCCAATCAGCAGTGTTCAAGCTCTAATCAACACGTGGAAAATGAGGGGTTCTGCTGAAACCAAACCATGGTCAGGTAGACCAACTAAAATTTCAGCCACAACTGCCAGGAAAATTGTTCAGGATGCAAAGAAAAACCCATAAATAACTTCAGGTGAAATACAGGACTCTCTGAAAACATCTGGTGTGGCTGTTTCAAGATATACAATAAGGAGGCACTTAAAGAAAGATGGGCTGCATGGTCGAGTCACCAGAAGAAAGCCATTACTACGCAAATGCCACAAAGTATACCGCTTACAATACACCAAACAGCACAGAGACAAGCCTCAAACCTTCTGACACAAAGTCATTTGGAGTGATGAGACCACAATTGGCTTTTTGGCCACAACCATAAACACTAAATTTGAAGAGGAGTCAACAAGGTCTATGATGAAAGGTACACCATTCCTACTGTGAAACACGGAGGTGGATCGCTGATGTTTTGGGGATGTGTGAGCTACAAAGGCACAGGAAATTTGTTCAAAATTGTTGGCAAGATGAATGCAGTATGTTATCAAAAAATACTGGAGGAACATTTGCATTTGCATTCATCAGCCAGGAAGCTGAGCATGGGACATACTTGGACATTCCAACATGACAATGATCCAAAACACAAGGCCAAGTCGACCTGTTATTGGCTACAGCAGAATAAAGTAAAGGTTCTGGAGTGGCCATCTCAGTCTCCTGACCTAGTAAACTTTTGATCAGGGTCATTTGGGCAGTTTCTTTTTGGCTTCAGCCAAACACTAACCATGAGTGAAAGAAACGTTTTTGTGTTATCATTCATATTCTCTGAAAAATGGCCAAGAAATCAAATTCTGCCAGGGTATGTAAACTTATGAGCACAACTATGCATTGTTTTTAAACCACCCACCTGCATATACTCTAACTGGCCCATGTGCATATTGCCAGGATTGGCCAATCAGTGGGGTTGGCTGGAAAACTGAGAATAGGGCTTTTATAGTTCCAGTATTTATACTTTAGGGCCCATTCACACATAAATGGACAGCTGTCGCACAGCAAATTGTAGCTGTTTACTGTCCGGCAGCTGTCCATTCTAAATGCAGTGAGCTGGCAGTAGGGGGTGGTGTGGTCCAGGAGTCAGCACCTATCTGAATGAACTTTATTTGAAGTGCGAAACAGTGACACTATATTTATGTCACTGTACAGCAGCGTGGTGCGCTGCCCTGATGTAGGCAGCATGCGATTCTATACCGTGCGCTGCGATAAAATGCAGTACGTCTGCATTTTATAGCAGATCACTGCAGCGTAGTGCCAGGCTGCGTTTCAGTGTTAATAGGACACATCTAAAAACAATTGTTTTCTGTGAGTCCTAAAAGTGACCGGCATTCTTCCAGTGCAGTAAAAAAATACTGGTCACTGTAAATACTAGCAGACTCGGTTTGATCAGTAAGCGCTGTATCTGGGGTCCTCTTGCTCACAATATAACATGATTTTGTAACATTGATTGTTGTAAACTGCATTCCCCTCCTTCAACTCAGTCTGGCTGCCTCACCATTCTGTCATTGTCTTGGTATAATGAAATCCCCTTTCTTCATCTCTGACATTAATAAAATTAACATCTGTTCCTGCACTAGGCCCTGAATCCTATACGTTAGATTTACAGCTTGGGGAAGGATCAATACAAGAAAATTAAAGTCTTGTTCACTTTAAATTCTATTCCCTGTGTTGTTTTGTTTTAGGATTTTAAAGTCTGCCTATTGCATGCTGTCTTGGTATAGATTATTTTTTTTACTTTGTGTCTATAGATGGCAACACCTGGAGGTAAAACTATGGACAACAAAATAAAAAATTGTCACAAGCATTAAAATATATTTTTTTTCCCGAATTAACCATGTATCACACCTCAAGCCTGCCAGTACATCTGCTATTTTATACTACCTTTACCTGGGTGACAATGCTGATTCTGCAGTAGAATTGTTCAAAACTGTTGTCTGCGTCTATTGAGACAGGCCCGCCCCCTAATCCCATGTTACAGCTTTTGATTGACAGCAGTGGGAGCTAATGGCTCCTACTGCTATCAATCTATCCAACGAGGGGAGAGAGGTAAAAAAAACTTAGTGTTACCAAACTTAAAAATGTGTTTTTTTACCTTTAAAAGGGGTTGTAAAGGATTCATTTTTTTTAAATAACAAACATGTTATACTTACCTCCACTGTGCAGTTCGTTTTGCACAGAGTGACTCTGATCCTGCTGTACTCAGGTCCCTCGGCGGCTGTGCCGACTCCTCCCCGCAATAGCTAACCCCTCTGGGAAGCTCTATCCCAAGGGAGTTAGCTTAAGGGCGTGCTCCCTGTCATACACGCTGCGTCGATAGACACAGAGTGTATGATTCGGTCCCACTCCCCGACGGCCATGTCATTGGATTTGATTGAGAGCAGAGGGAGCCAATGGCTGCACTGCTATTAATCTAGCCGATCAACGCAGAGAAGCAGTGGAGAAGAGGAAGCTGGGGGATGCGCACAGCAGGTGAACAGGCTCAGGTAAAACGGGGGGCTGGGGGGCCCATGACAGCAAGGTGTTTTTTTACCTTAATGCATAGGATGCATTAAGGTGAAAAAACACAAACCTTTACAACCACTGACTTTAATGCATTGTAGCACCCCCTACTAAGGTAGGTGCTATAGTTTAGATTTTTATCAGTACAGGTAAATTTAGGCAGGCCTAGTTGAAAGCTAGGCCTGTTTGTATTGATCTGTGGCTGGGAGTGGTTTAGAGTAGTCTGGTGACTCACAGCTAGTTTAATCTTTCAGGTACCTCCCTTCTGCTTCTAGAGGCTTCTAGAAAGAAGGTGTGGAAGAAGGGTGGAGCCCTGACCAATCTCCAACCTGGATTGGCAGGGGGCAGGCAACCTTAAATGCTTTGGGTCAGCCAAGCTGGGCAGGAGTTGTCCAGGTGGAAGAACTGGAGATGGACTGTTAGGCTGTTGGGGCCTTGGAGGGAGCCCCCCAGTCTGGGGGGGGGGGGTGACCATGGGTCAGGGCTCAGAGCTGTGAAGGAACCCCACACAACCCAAGGGGTGTCCTGAACAGGAGCAGGAGAGGACAGCAGAGAATACTGCCGGGCAAGTCTCCAGGAGGAATCCATCAGGTGTCAGTGAGTGACAGGCACAGTCAGGAGAGCTGGGAGAGGCGAGCCAGAGAGTACTGGAAGGCAGTCAGAAATGGATGAAGAGCCAGCGGGAGAGACTGTGATGTTACTGACAAAGTCGGGCTGCTGCACCTGGGAGAGCTGTCAGGGTCTGCAACAGGCTGACTGGATTCATCAAAAAGGTCAGCCAGCACTAATGAATTTACCTATTTTTGCTGCCATACTAGAGAGGCCCGCGGTCTTTGCCTGTAATAAGGAACTTTGCTAAGGCCTGTCTGAAACCAGAGCTAGGCCAAACCATGTGCTAGCTGGGCCTAAAGAATTGTGCTGGAGGGAGAAGGAGAGATAGTCTGCAGCAAGTGTTGTGCAGAAGGAAAATATCTAAATTGTCCTATATCAAGCGAGAATAATTTTCTGGGCATCCCATGAATTCCTTTAACCCATACAAGTTCTATTCTCTCAATAAAATACAAAAACAAAGCTGAGGGACTGTTTGTCCGGAGAGTGACTGGAAGTGAATGCCAGGCTGGGCAGGGTGACAGGTGTAACTACTACACTCTGCAGCCCCTAGGGGGGTACTGCTACAGCATTGTTTGCATTACATACAATAACATACGTTTTCAGTGTCCCTGTGCCCCCCCCCCTTCCCTGTGTGAAGGGGAAGAGAGGGGAGAAGAGATCAGTGCTGTGCACGGCTGCATCTTTTTTCTCTTTTACTTCTTCTTCACACAACATTCGAGCAGCAGCAGGAGCCATTGGCTCTTGCTTCTGTCAATCAGATGCAGTGAGGAGGAAGTAGGGGGCGGGACCCAATTCCTGCTGTGTGAGTCTATAGAATTTACACAGGGCGGGAGCGCGAGAACTACACTCTCCCCTTAGCCAGCAGCTAGCTATGGTAGTCCCTTAAATAAAGAGGAGGAGCCAAGGGACCCCAGAAGAGGAGGATCGGGGCTACTCTGTGCAATACTACTGCACACAGCAGGTGAGTATAACATGTTTGTTATTTTAATGTAAACATTTTTATTGACTTTAGTAACACTTTAAGGCTTTACAACTAGGGATGGCCTGGCGGTTCGCCCAGTGGTCGTTTTGTGGCGGACTTTGCTCGTTCGCCGAACAGGTGGACATCTGGCGATATTCGCGGTGGTCCGCCATTTTACATGGAGAGGAACTTTGACCCATGACACATCCATCAGGTGGTACAGGACAGCCAATTGAGACATTTCAGCACATGGACATACCCCCTACCTTATAAACAGACCTCTGATGGTCATTTTACATTCTGCTTTCTATCAGTGTAGGGAGAGGTTGCTGTGTGGAGCGGGGACAGGCAAGCTGTAGTGACACAAATCGTTAGCTAACAGGTCCACAAAAGTCCTTTTAAGGACTGGTATAGGTGTACTATTGTTTGGTGTGCACTCAGTATATAGGGGTGTAATACACTTAAATACTTTTTGTCAGTATAGGGACAGGTTGCTGTGTGCGCAGCAGGGACAGACTGTAGTGACACAAATCGTCACCTGACAGGTTCACAAAAGACCTTTCAAGGACTGGTATAGGTGTACTATTGTTTGGTGTGAAAGTTTTATAACTGGTACGATAAACCAGTGGCCCCCCAAAAGATTGAAGAGGGGTGTTATATACTTTCTTCCACATATACTGCGCTTCTATAGAGACTTTTGTCACAGGGTCATTTAAAAAATGACAGGCAGAGGAAGAGGCGGCCCTTCCGCAGGGGTGGTAGGGGTACGGCAGGAGCACCAGGCCGGAGCCAAAGTGGGAAGTGGCACAAGGTGCGTTCGATTACGTCAAATGACGCACCAGACTTGGTTGAGTGGCTCACCACCAACACCACCATATACCCTCCGCTTGAGTCACAGGAATTATTTTCCGATCCATCAGAAGACATTTCCGATGTGCAGCCATTTTTGGCATTGGATCAGGAAGAGGAGGTAGCAACAGCCGCCCACTCAGCAGTCTGACGACAGTACCTAGATTCAGCCCAAGGAGGTTGGTCCCCACTGTTGCTTACATATAAAATATAGATGCGCTAATATTAACTTAAAAGGTGATAAAACGTACAAAGAAAACTAATCAGGGAGAACACTCCATAAACTGTGAATTACTAATATGTCCTTAATAAGTGCACAGTGATTAGCAGGATTCCATGCAGGGAAAAAATCACTCTCTTCAATCTGAATGCTAATCCAGCCCTCCACCGCTGTGATCAGATGATACAGGCACTCACATACAGGGATTGCATGAAAGAAAAGAGAATAAACCTCATTGCGCAATATTCGATGACAGATCAAAAATGTAATCAGAGCATTGACATATGCACTCACGAATCCCCGCTTTCAGTAAAGCATGAAAACGCCACTCAGTATGCTGTATCCTCAGCTCGATCCGATGCACTCGGATTCGATCGCAGGCTCCTCCCTACGCGTTACGTCACAGGCACGCGACTTACTCATGGGTTCCTACGTTATGAGAATGGCTTGGGGTTTAGATAGCCTTCTCATTGACAGCGTTTACATTAGTGTGAGCAACCAAAGGGAAACACTAACATCATTGCGGCAAAACTTTACTCACATAGCTGAATTCTAGTGAGATCAAATGTCGATGCATAGACATACATAATTTTAATAAACAAATTTAAAAAAATTTAATTAATATAAAACTTTAAAAACATTCTATGTTGTTTGCTATGCGGATGGTGCATTTGCATTTGCATATGCAATCTACTGCCCTCTTGTGGCCAGATATACAACAAGCATAGAATAAGTAGATGAACATTTAAAAGTACAATTAAATAGATGCATCAACACTATTCAATATTATCAATAAAACATATAAAACCATCAAAAATATGTAATAAAAAATATGTAATAAAAAATTGTACTAAAGGGTTAAAAGATAATTACTATAATAACAGTAATAAAAACCATCATAATGAATAAAAATCAATATATATTAATAAAATTAATTATTAATACAAAACCATGAGTATGTTTACGAATTGGAAATGAAACAATTTAAATCAAATTCGATATTAAGGCCATTGGGAGATAGAGTCTGCATCTCATGTATCCAGCGAGACTCAGTTTTACTTAATTCCCTTACTTTATGACTGCCCCTCCAGTGTGGAGTGTATTTGGCAATGGCCCAAAATTTCATTTCCTTGGGATTGTTGTGGTGGCATAGATCAAAGTGCCGAGACACATTGTGTTTGGGGAAGGCTTTTTGGATATTTTGGACATGTTCTCTGATGCGCTTCCACATTGGGCGCTTCGTGCGTCCAACATATTGGAGTGAGCAAGAGCACTCCAATACATATACTACCCCTTCAGTCCTACACGTGATCAGATCCTTTATGTTGTATTCCTTCTGAGTCACTGTAGATTTGAATTTAGAACATTTTTGTCCATTGAAATTGGTTTGCCTACACGCAAAACATCGTTTACATGGAAAAAAACCTTTTCCTTGGTAAAAAGTGAGTAAATTGTTTCTCACTGGTGGGTCAGGAATATTTTTTGCTACCAAATCCCTTAAAGTTGGTGCTCTTCTGTACACCACCCGTGGGTAACTCGGTAAAATTCCCTGTAGCTGTCTGTCTGCTTTCAAAATTGGCCAGTGTTTCTTTATAATAGCTTCAAGTTGCTTGTGTTGGGTGTTATAATTTAGAATTATGGGTAATTCAGTTTCCAGCCTTTTTGTCTTGATTTTGTCTTGTGTTAGAGAGGTACGTGGAGTTTCATACACCTTTTGTATTTGTTCCATTATAAAGTCCTTGTTATACCCTTTATCAATAAAAAAATTTCTGATCGTTTTAGCTTGATCCAAAAATACCTCAGGGTCTGAGCAATTCCTGCGAATCCTTAGCATTTGACCCTTTGGTATATTGATTAGCCACGGGTCATGGTGGCAGCTATCCACAGGGATATAGCTGTTCCTCTGGACCGGCTTAAAGTGTGTTCTAGTTTTTAGTTGTTGATTGTCTAAAGTAATCTCTAAATCAAGGAACTGAATAGTAGTGTTGCTCAAAGTGTAGGTGAGTTTTATGTTCTTCTGGTTATCATTTAATTTCTCAAAAAACTGAGTTAGGGTATTCTCATCCCCCTTCCAAATGATGATACAGTCGTCTATAAATCTTCTGTAGAGTATGAGCTGCTCCGGCATACCTTCATATATGGACGACTCCTCCCACTCAGACATGTACACGTTGGCTACACTCGGTGCATATTTAGCACCCATTCCTATACCATTCAGTTGCCGGTAATACTCTGATTTATGCCAGAAGTAGTTGTGCTGTAGCCCATATGCAAGACATCTCAAAATAAACCTTTTTTGTTTCGATATGAGATGACCAAAACTGTTCAATGCCCATTTCGTGGCCCCAATGGCTTCTTCATGGTTTATCACAGTATACAATGAGGCCACATCAGCTGTGGCCAACAAGTAACCACAATTAGGTTCCAGTACTGTCTCGGCACTTTGATCTATGCCACCACAACAATCCCAAGGAAATGAAATTTTGGGCCATTGCCAAATACACTCCACACTGGAGGGGCAGTCATAAAGTAAGGGAATTAAGTAAAACTGAGTCTCTCTGGATACATGAGATGCAGACTCTATCTCCCAATGGCCTTAATATCGAATTTGATTTAAATTGTTTCATTTCCAGTTCGTAAACATACTCATGGTTTTGTATTAATAATTAATTTTATTAATATATATTGATTTTTATTCATTATGATGGTTTTTATTACTGTTATTATAGTAATAATCTTTTAACCCTTTAGTACAATTTTTTATTACATATTTTTTATTACATATTTTTGATGGTTTTATATGTTTTATTGATAATATTGAATAGTGTTGATGCATCTATTTAATTGTACTTTTAAATGTTCATCTAGTTATTCTATGCTTGTTGTATATCTGGCCACAAGAGGGCAGTAGATTGCATATGCAAATGCAAATGCACCATCCGCATAGCAAACAACATAGAATGTTTTTAAAGTTTTATATTAATTAATTTTTTTTTAATTTGTTTATTAAAATTATGTATGTCTATGCATCGACATTTGATCTCACTAGAATTCAGCTATGTGGGTAAAGTTTTGCCGCAATGATGTTAGTGTTTCCCTTTGGTTGCTCACACTAATGTAAACGCTGTCAATTAGAAGGCTATCTAAACCCCAAGCCATTCTCATAACGTAGGAACCCATGAGTAAGTCGCGTGCCTGTGACGTAACGTGTAGGGAGGAGCCTGCGATCGAATCCGAGTGCATCAGATCGAGCTGAGGAAACAGCATACTGAGTGGCGTTTTCATGCTTTACTGAAAGCGGGGATTCGTGAGTGCATATGTCAATGCTCTGATTACATTTTTGATCTATCATCGAATATTGAGCAATGAGGTTTATTCTCTTTTCTTTCATGTAATCCCTGTCTGTGAGTGCCTGTATCATCTGATCACAGCGGTGGAGGGCTGGATTAGCATTCAGATTGAAGAGAGTGATTTTTTCCCTGCATGGAATCCTGCTAATCACTGTGCACTTATTAAGGACATATTAGTAATTCACAGTTTATGGAGTGTTCTCCCTGATTAGTTTTCTTTGTACGTTTTATCACCTTTTAAGTTAATATTAGCACATCTATATTTTATATGTTTCACTGTTTGGATTTGGTATCACTCAAGATAGCAGCTATATTATTTGGTTTTTTATTTAGGTGCACGTGGAATTGATTATTTAATTAGCGCTGTAGTATATTTTTCACATCCCCACTGTTGCTGCTTACTCGAGATATCTACTGTTAGTGGTGGCGAAAGTGACGTCAATGATGACGTGTCTACAGACGTCATGTGGGTGCCCACAAGAGAGGAAGAGGAGGGGAGTTCAGAGGGAGAGATGGACCAGCAGATAGGGAGGAGAAGCAGGCCGAACTTACTTTGCACAGGAGGGACAAACCTGACTGCTTATGTATCAGGAGCGAGCCATCAACCATGTACGGTCACATCTGGAGCTCCCAGGATGCCGGCCCATGGCTCTGCAGTGTGGGCTTTTTTTTACCGTGCCAGTGGCTGCTCATGCACGACTCATGCAGACTTTTGCAGACATTTGATGAGATCACCAAACTGGTCAGTCGCAGCCAGGGGTCTACTCCACCTGAGACAAGTCAACAACGGGAGTCTGAAGAGGAGTCAGAGGAGGATGGTGCCGGGGTGAATGAGGAGGAGCAATAAGAGCATGCTTTAAACCTTTCTGGGATCCCTGGTGTTGTCCGTGGATGGGGGGAGGAGAACGAGAACGGCATTTTCCTGGATGATGAGCAGGAGCCAGGCCAGTACAGCGCTTTTAGTTTAGTGCAAATGGGGGCCTTCATGCTCCAGTGTCCTGGTTGTCACCAGGGTCCCAAGAACTAGTAACTTCATTGGAAGATATCCCCTGATACCTGTTTTGGAGACAACCCAAAATTTGGGATTTTTTTTTACTTTTTGGTAAAAAGTTGCACCCAACATTAATGGTAATACCCTGAATTGAGGAAGTGGCAATTTAAAGCCACAGGATGTTTTTTTTTTTTTTCCTTTTGGGAATTAAAGGGGTTGTAAAGGTAAATGTTTTTTCACCCTAATGCATCCTATGAAAAAACATCCGACAATACCCCCCCCCCCCCCCACGAGCCCCCGCTATACTTGCCTGACCCCTTTAAAAGTCACGCGCTCGCATCCCGACGTCCTCTTCGCCGCTCAGCCTGGCCGTTGCTTGGCTACACTGGATGGATTGAAAGCAGCATAGCCATAGGCTCACGCTGCTGTCAATCACATCCAATGACACGGCGGGCCGGGCGCGGGGCCGAGAGATACAGTGAGCGGCAATAGCTGCAGGCTGTATCACGGGAGCGCGCCCGCAGGAACTTAACACCATGCAAGCTTGTTCGCATTAAGGTGTTAAGTTCTTGCGGGGGGGAGTCGAGACGGCCACCGAGGGACCCCAGAAGACCAGGTTTGGGGCCACTCTGTGCAAAACGAACTACACAGTGGAGGTACTGTAAGTATAACATGTTTGTTATTTAAAAAAATTATAATAATAACTTTACAACCCCTTTAAAAAAAATGTGATCTTTATGTAAACTAGATAATAACTTATTGTTAGGCATATAACAATGGGCACCTCTGCCGATCGGGCCACAGATGGGCTTTTTTGACTCCTTGACTCCAAGATGAAATAGCAATGGAAAGTGGCAGGAGCTGTTTCCAGAGTCTATATAGCGTACACCACTACCAGGAGGTAACAATCCACCCACGCCACATTTACTATCTATTTTTTATCTCTGCCCATACATTTTAGAAAAGCCCAGGCGAGACAGAGGCATCATTAAAGCCTGTCTGGGCACCAGGAAAAGCTAATGTCTTATTATAGTTGCTTGGTATAAGTAGAGAAGAGAACAAATATATGTCTCACATTTTTGCTATGCAAGGAGATCGGCTTTATCTGTATTTCTTTTATTCTTTGAAAATTCAGTTGACTTCCTAAGTTCCCCAGTATCCATAAATAAAGGACTTTGCAACCTTTGTGATAGTTCAATTCAGTTGGTAAGCATGACTCCAGTTACCAAGGCTTTATTAAGAAAGCGGCAAACACCTATTTTTATCCTCTAAAATACAGGTCAGTGTGTTTAACGTATTCCCAGAGCCTGCCTGCTTTAAAAACAGAGATATTTGCAGAACAGATTTTTTTCTTTGAGCTGTTGTACACTGTTTAACCGCTTGCCAACCAGCCACCGTCATACTGCGGCAGGTCGGAACGATCCCGTGAACCGCCGTAGCTGCACGTCGGTCCCTTTAAGTGGGATAGCAGGCGCGTGTGTGCCCCCTATGCTGCACAGCGGGGGTGCCGATGCTCGTGACCGGCCACGAGCGATCGCAGGCATGAGAGGCAGAACAGGAAAGTGTAAACCAGGCATGTCCAAAGGCCGGCCCGCGGGCCAATTGCGGCCCCCCCTGGTGATTTTATACGTCCCCCCTGGGGATTTGGATATATATATTGTTTGTGGCACCCAGGGCCACAAAAGATATATACCGTATTTATCGGCGCTGCCTCGGAGGGGACAGGGAGGGGGCCGGACAATGCCATCAGATTACATGAAGAGAATCTCCTGTTTACTCAGTGGCATCTGTAATAGGAAGTCCTGTCTCCTGGGATGCCATTGAATGACCCATCTGTCTATAATAGGAGGCAGAACTTTGTATTAAAGCGGAGCTCCACCCTAAAGTGGAACTCGCGCTGATCGGAACCCGCCCCCCCTCCGGTGTCACATTTGACACCTTTCAGGGGGGAGGGGGGTGCAGATACCTGTCTAAAGACAGGTATTTGCACCCACTTCCGGCCACACGTCTCGGGCAAAAGACGGGTTTTTCCAGACTTCCCGTCTGTCCCCGTTGTGTGCTGGGAACACTCGGCTCCCAGCACACAGTGTGTGAGCCGTAGGGAACCAGGTAGTGAAGCCGGAGCGCTTCACTTCCTGGTTCCCTCACTGAGGATGGCGGGGGGAGCAGCAGAGAGACGAGCGATCGCTCATCCTCTGCTGCGGACGGCGCTGGACTCCAGGACAGGTAAGTGTCCTAATATTAAAAGTCAGCAGCTGCAGTATTTGTAGCTGCTGGCTTTTAATATTTTTTTTTAATGGCACATCCGCTTTAAAGAAGTAACCGAGTAAACAAGGGATTCTCATGTTTGCAATCTATCGGCACTCACCCCTCCCCCCCTGTTCCCTCCGAGGCTGCAGATGGGCATCAATCAGGCTGCACTGATGGCAATGGTAAGGATGCATTTATGGCACATGCGAGGCTGCATTCATGGAAAATGCGAGGCTGCATTCATGGCACATGCGAGGCTGCATTCATGGCACATGCGAGGCTGCATTCATGGCACATGCGAGGCTGCAGTCATGGCACCTGGAAGGCTGCAGTCATGGCACCTGGAAGGCTGCAGTCATGGCACCTGGAAGGCTGCAGTCATGGCACCTGGGAGGCTGCAGTCATGGCACCTGGGAGGCTGCATTCATGGAACATGGGAGGCTGCATTCATGGCACATGGGAGGCTGCATTCATGCAACATGGGAGGCTGCATTCATGGCAATGGTAAGCCTGTGCGTTTTATAAATACGGTATATCCAAATAACACACCCAAGCTCATCCTTATTTCTGAGCAGCGCTCAGGGATTCGTTGGGGCCACAAAAGAGATATATACAGTGAATCCAAATAACACGCCTGAGCTCATCTCTTCACCACACACAGCCATAAAGGCAAGAGAATTCTTGTTAGGCAGTGCATTAGTGATCAGACGAACACACTTAGACCGAATTTTAATGGTTCAAAGAATGTCAGGAAAAATGGTCGGCCCTTAGGCATGTTCACTTCATCAAATCTGGCCCTCTTTGAAAAAAGTTTAGACACCCCTGGTGTAAACACACACAGTTCCTATGGGCTGGGAACCACGATCTTTCATCTCCTATAGTCAGTCCCATCCCCCACAGTTAGAACACACACTAGGGAACACAACCCCTTGATTGCCCCCTAGTGTTAACACCTTCCATGCCAGTGACATTTACACAGTACTCAGTGCATTTTTATAGCACTGATCGCTGTATAAATGCCAATGGTCCCAAAAATGTGTCAAAAGTGTGTGATATGTCCCCCATAATATCGCAGTCCCAATAAAAATCGCAGATTACCGCCATTACTAGTAAAAAAAATATATAAAAATGGCATAAACCTATCCCCTATTTTGTAGACGCAATTACTTTTGCGCAAACCAATAAATATATGCTTTTTGCGATTTTTATTACTAAGAATACATATCGGCCTAAACTGAGGAAAAAATGTGGATAGAAATCAATACTAAATTGATTAAACCGTGCTCCTTCCTTTTTAAAGTGCAACCGTGCAAAGTGATTTCAACTAAACACCAACATGATAATATGATTTTTACATTAAAGGATGTTAATAGAAAGTTAATTTTTAGGGTGGAACTCCGGTTTAATACTTTAATAAGTATGTGGTATTAACTCCAAGGAGTACCTTCTTTTTCTCTCATTCACCCCCAAATTATTATTTATTTATTTTTTGCTGCCGGGATCTATTCCTGGTAGATGGTGGCTACATTCGTTCTCCATGGTCCCACTGTATGTAGGACTGTAGCCGCCCTCTCTTGCTTTCTCCCAAGATGGACTATGGGATGTGTAACATGTATAGAGGACACAATACTACAATTAAATGTACTGCTCCTTCCAAACAGAAATTAAGGGGAAAAGGAGAGGTTGGGTGCTCATGGAAGACATCACAAGGAGGCAGAAAAACACAGTAAGAAACATTTTAATGAAAAATAGAGTACAGGGCCATTAAGTAGTGGATATGTATGGATTCTTTTTGGAGAACAAAGATATTGTTTAGTATCACTTTAACTGGCTTTTACCCATATTATCCTTGGATGTGGTAGGAACATTCATTTGTCAGTTTTGACAGAAATGAATGTGAACAATTTTGTGTACTCGGCAGAGCGCTATCTATGCTATGTAAATACAAGTGTAGCGCCTGGTTACTTTAAGTACCGGGGCTAGTTAAATTTAGAGGGAGATCAGAGTGTAGTTAAACTCTGATCCAAATTGTTATGTGCAAAACAGGGTCTCTGTCTCAGCTTGGCTGTGCTGTGGGCTTATTCTGTTGCATTGGGGTGTTCTTCCAACCCCGGTGCTGCAGGTGGCAGCAGTGGAGTCAAGGTTTGGGTGCTCTTTCCCAGCAGCTAATCAGGAGGGTTTGACCTTGCTGTGCATGCTGGGGAGGGGTATTTATGGGGCAGACGCCATTAGTTCTGGGTCTTCTTCGTCCAGTGTGGCACCCACCTTTAGGGTGACCACATCACGGCGCCCCAGCAATATGGCCTACCTGGCCGGGGCGTGCGTGCCACGCAGTGTTCCTGGTTCCGGGACCATGTTGGCCCGGAGCATCTGAACAGTGACAGGGACCCAGTGTGTGAAGATCCCAAGCTGTATTGCTGTTCGGTGGGGAGTCAGTCTGAGGAGTGCCATTGAGAGGCTGGCGATCCAAAAGGGCCTCGACAAACCACCAGGGATCAAGGCAGCCGGACACTGAAGGATTGATCACCTGTCAGTCGGTACCTGGGTGACAAACTGAAGGAGATCCAGGTGTAATTCATCTAAGGAGGATTATCTCTGTAGCGCCCCCTTGCTTTCAGCATGGGCACTACACTAAAGTTAGTGGGAATGGGAGAGTTACTTTGCTCCCATTCGTGGTTTGTCTAAATTTGGGACTTCTGTCATTCCAGGAATTTCCACTGGGTCAGTGCAATACCACCCCTTGCCGGCAGTTGGCGCCAGAGGGGTTCTGGCAGAGCAAGTTTTCCCCAGCAGCCAATTAGAGGAGTTTTCCCTCACGGGGCATGCTGGGGGAGAGTATATCTGTGACAGGGGTCATGTGTTGAGAAATCTTCGCGGGGTCCCTGTTCCAGGTGCGGTATCCACCTTCAGGGTACGCGCATCCATGGACCCCGCAAGCGCGGCCCACCTGGCCAAAGCTGAAAACTGCATCGAACCTCATCCTGAGAAAAAAAGGGACCCCAGTGTTTCGCTGGGTTCCATGACCTGTTGAAAGAATCCCAGTCTGGGATCGGGCGTCCGGACCACTGACAGGTATGCTTGCTGTCATCCGTGGGGCCTATTTAGGAAAAGTCAACTGGGAGGATTCGCTCTCTTTATTCACCTAAGTCCTTTATTGAAATTGGCCTGTGGCAGAGGCCCTAGAGCCGGGTCTGTGAGAGAGACCTGTTCCTCCCAGGTAGTTCAGAGTGACACTTCGGCTGCCAGGCCTGTTATAGGGGTCTGTCCGGGGGCACTTTACCCACTCCAAGCAGAGTGGCGACGAGTTACAAGATTGGTACTATACAGAGCAGTATTGACTGTTCCATTTGATATCCAGGCCTGATACCGCAATGTTCTCTTCTCTTTCCCTCATCAACCTTGACCTTCCCAATTCATGTTGATGTTGGCCATGTTTGGCCTGGACAATAAAGCATTGAAAACCCTTTTATTGGCTGTCTGGACCTTCGCTCTCTATCGCTGTTCTCACAACTACACCCCTAGACACCGCCAGGGTAACTTGGAAAGGCCGATCCCAAAATCAACCAGCGGCTCCTTCGGGGGTGAGCGCTACATCTCCATAACTACAAATCAGAGAGGGTCTGTGGCAGAGGTGTCTCACTGATGTTCACCAAGAAGGGTCTGTGGCAGGGACTTTATTCTACAAATGTCTGAGTGATACTCCGGCTGCCAGGTCAGTGAGAGAGGCCTGTCTGGGTACACTAAACCCACTCAGGCAGGGGTGGCGCAGAGAAGTGTTACGCTTGGGAGCAGGACTGTTTTCCTATCATTACGCCTGAATCTGCTGTTCTCCTTTCTTCTTAAACTCTACTTTCCTCACCACAAGTTTATTGTTTTTACCCGGCTAGGTAATAAAGAGCACAGCAAAGAGCACCTGTTGTGGACATTCCTTTACTTCTACTAAATGCAATATGCATCATTCACCCCTAGGAATTTGGGGGAGCCATGAGGCAATCGTGCCACCCGAAACAACCAGAAGCTCCTCCGGGGGTAGTGCTACACAAGAAATACATGGTATTCATTCTGCATAAATCATACAACATGCTGGTTATAATAGTACATTTTTATGGTAACATTCAAAAAACATGGATGCAGAACAAAGAAGGTAAAGCCTGGGAATCATCATTCATGTGCAGGTCAGAATGATCTTCTTATACAGCCCCGAACCCAGCAGAATATAGCTTCCCCCTGTAGATCTGAGAGTCTAAAGAAATTATTGCAATCTTGCAAAGACCATTATGTATTGCTTTAAACACTTAAATAAATACATCCACTAACACATCTGTTTTGTGAGCATTCTACATGCTGTTCTGAAAAAGTTTCCGTGCTGATTCCACAGCCCTATGTACCTTGCCGGTTGACACTGCTCAGAATGCATTTTAAATCTATTCTGAGATTGTTCTTTCATTTAAGCCCTCCTGGTGTTTGCTGTTTTGCAGCTTTCCGCTCAAAGCTAAAATAACATTAGCTTTTCGCTCCCCTTGCAGGAAAAGTGCAGGATTACAGCCAGCGAGAACACCAACAAATTAAGGAGGGCTGCTCGTTTAATGCCATTAGAAGACTGCTGGAATCTTAATCTGGAAAACAAAACAAAGACTACTTTCTGATTTTTACAACTCGTTATTTTCAAGACTGTAAAAATTGGGCAAAACCATTGGAGATCATGTCATTATGAGCTGAAAACATTGGATCAGTAAAGAGTTAAATTATCATTGTACCTGTTAACTGCTTTATGCCCAAGTGCTCTTTGGTTCATTTAAAGCAGTGGTTCTCAACCTGGGGGTCGGGACTCCCTCGGGGGTCAAGTGCCGATTTGCCAGGGGTCACTGAATCCTGGGCTGTTCCTGAAGCCTGCACCGCTCTCCTTGCCTTTTTGTGGCTACCCACTTAGCCTCTTCACAGTCACCGACTCAGTTCACGACATGGCTGGGGGGCAGAGACTAGAGGTCAGCTGACTGGTGAGGAATGTGAAGTGGAAGGAGCTGAAGGAGACCCTATCTCCTGATTTCGGCATAGGTGTCACTGCTGCGAGACACCACAGAGCTGGAGACACAGTGAGTAACACTACCTGTGATTATAGTCGCCATTAAAAGTTCCCACTACAGTTCTCAGATGACCTTGATCAAGAGCACCCAAGTTGTCTGACCAGAACTCCCCCCAACACTGACACTAATCCCACACCAGCACTGCTACTCATCCCATTCCCCCCACCAAGGAGTAATAGAAGGAATAAAAATAGAGAATACAAGAAAGGGAGCGAAAAGAGGGGGAGGAACAAATAAAAAAGGGATAGAAAGAATAAGAGAAAGAACAAGAAAGACGGCTAGAGAGAGGGATGAAAAAAAATAAGGATAGAGAGATAAAAGGCAAAGAAAGGAGAACAAAGAGAAATACTGTACGAGTGGAAGGGACACAGGGAGCACTAAGTGTCCGTGGGTTAGGGGCACAAATTACTTGCCTTGGGTGGTGACAACCCACGCTACAAAAATAATTTTACTGTTAGGGGTCTTGGGAACGTGGGAAATTTTATCAAGGGGTCACGGCACTTTAAGTTTGAGAACCACTGATTTAAAGCGACACTAAATTCTGAATTTAAAAGTGTAAGGGTTTAAGGTTCTGAAGCTAGGGTCCTTCCTTAACTGTTACATATGATTGTAAGGGGTAAAGGGCTTCAGAGTGAATGTTATTTCACTCGATTTTTAGTAGCATTCTAAAAGGCCTTACATACATAATCTCTTGTAGTTTTATCTCTGAACAAAAGATTATGCATGCGGAACATTCCTTTCTAATTACTAGAAATGTATCTTTCCTTGTTCTCACAGGTGTTGTTTTTATATAGTCTATTACATGTGAGACATTCCTTATTAATTGCTAGAACTGTATTATATATTTTTATCTATAACTTCCACTATCATGTACTAGGAACGTTCCCTCCTTTTATTTATATTATGCAGCTGTTGTTTTCACTTACTAAGCTTTTTTAATGAATAGAAAGTCTGTTTTTAACGAGTACAGAACACGTAGTATTTGTATTAACCAATCACATATTGCCAACATAATATTTCTTTGTTCACTACCCAAATTAATGTATTTCGGCCACTCCCTTTTTGTAATGCATATAATTGTCTTGATATTATTAGTAAAAGTCAGAGAATGATTTCATATACACCGTGTTTCTGTGTCTTACTATTCCTGTACTGAAATCGCTCTCAACGGGGGGGCCACCCGAACAAACACACTGGGACTGCCTAAAGTCAATAAGCGCCAGTCTGCACCCCTACAAAAAGCAAAAAAGATTATTAAAGGGGTTGAAAAGGAAAAAACTTTTTTTTTTATAATAAGCATCCTTTACCTGCAGACATTCCTCTTTTCACTTCCTCGTTGTTCGTTTTTGCTCAGAAGTTGCTCTATTTCTTCTCTGTTCTGTTCACTTCCTGCTTGTCCGATTGTTACTGACCACCGTGTAGGGAGGCTTTACTGTGGTGGTCAGTGACGTGCTCGCCCCCTCCTGGGAACTACATCTGTGTGGCAGGATGCTCTCTACATGTTAGAGACTTCAAGGAGGTGTGAATTACTGGGCGTGCCGCAATTCATACTGGGAAATGTAGTTCTTACATGAACGAGCGCCGCAAACCAGGAAGTGAATGAGAGAACAGAAACTAGAACGCCGGAGGTGATATAGATGAAGGAATTTAATAGGTATTTACTCGTTTTTTAACAGAATCATTACACTATTCTGTCTGTCTACCTTGCAGACAATAATTTTAGGCAAACATTTTTTTTCCTTTACAACTCCTTTAACTCAAAAAAGTACCATCTATTGCTCTCTGCTTCCTCTAAATCACCAAATTCTTTTTTTGTGCTGCTGTTATCTGACTACCTGTTAGAGGATGGCTATGTTCTCCATGGTACCACTGTATAAATGAGTGTAGTCACCCTCCCTTTCTCACTCCTGAGATGGACTATGAGATTTGTAGTGTGCATCAGAGGCATCGCTAGGGGGTGGTTATTGAGGCTATAGTCCCAAATCTGGGGTCCATAGCCCCGAGTCTCTAGGACAGTCGTCAGCACCCGGCTCACCACCACTGAATGTGGTCACCTGGCCTGCAGAAATTTTCACCGCTGTCCTCTTTATTGGACAGCGGCGAGTGGCCAGTATCACAGGGCTGGATGGGGCGGGAACCGCAGGAGTTAACATTTTTCAATAAACAGCAGGTAATTGGTTGCCGGGCAATCCTACCAACCAATCACTAGCCTGTTAATGTGAAACATTTACTTTTGTAGTTCCAGCCACCATCCAGCCCTGTGATGCCAATCTCAGATGCTCTTCTTGCTGTACACCTGTGAAAGGTAGGAGAGTTCTACCTACAGTGTGTGTTTGTGTGGTGGGGTGCAGGGGACAGAGAACGCTACGGTGGGGTGCAGGGGACAGAGGACATATACAAGTGTATGTCCACCCAACCGTTTGACTTTCTTTACTTTGATGCTATGGGCTCTAGCCTTGTAACTTTTGTAGACCTAGCAATGTCTCTGATGTGCATAGAGCAGTATTCATGACCACAACTAATGTGCACTACTCGTTCCAAACAAACGGAAGTGAGGGGGCTAAAGGAGAGTTTCAGGAGCTCATGGAGGATGCTGAGAATAAATGAGGAATGAAAATAATGTTCATTTACCTCGAAGCCTCAGTCGAAATACAGAGGCCCAGATTCTCGTAGGAGATACGACGGCGTATCTCCAGGTACGCTGTCGTATCTCTGAGTCTGAGCCATTGTATCTTGGCGCCTGATTCAAAGAATCAGATACGCCAGAATTTGTATAAGATACGACCAGCGTAAGTCTCCTATGCCGTCGTATCTTAACTGCATATTTACGCTGGCCGCTAGGGGCGTGTACGCTGATTTACGCCTAGAAATATGTAAATTAGCTAGATACGCCAATTCACAAACGTACGCCCGGCCGACGCAGTACAGATACGCCATTTACGTTATGCTTTGCCCAGCGTAAAGTTACCCCTGCTATATGAGGCGTAGATGAAGCGTAGCAATGTTAAGTATGGACGTCGGAACAGCGTAAAATTTTTCACGTTTTACGTCATTTGCGTAAGTCGTTCGCAAATAGGGCTGTGCGTCATTTACGTTCACGTCGAAAGCATTGGCTTCTTGCGGGTTAATTTGGAGCATGCGCACTGGGATACTTTCACAGACAGACGAATGCGCCGTTCGTAAAAAGCGTCATTTACGTGGGGTCACATTAAATTTACATAACACACGCCCACATCTTCCACATTTGAATTAGGCGGGCTTACGCCGGCCTATTTACGCTACGCTGTCACAACTTTGGTTTGAGAATACTGCACCTGCCTGTCAAAGTTGCGGAGGCGTAACGTACGGTAAATAGGATATGTTACGCCTGCACAAAGATGCGCACTTCTACGTGAATCCGGGCCAGAGTTTACATGTTTGGCCATAGTGTAATTTACATAACAAAGTTGAGCGCTCACACATAACAAGAAATTCCAGGGCATTATTGTGATGGCATAATTTCTATCAAGAGACAGGTTATTCCTTCTAAGGCCCCGTACACACGACCGGATCTATCCGCTGGGATTGATCCGCGGATCAGTTCCAGCAGACAGATCCGGTCATGTGTAGGCCCGAGCGGACATTTTCCAGCGGATAAAAATCCAGCCGACGGATTTTCAGCGGATAAAAATTTCTTAGCATGCTAAGAAATCTACCTGCTGGAATCTGTCCTTCGGACTTATCCGGTCGTCTGTACAGACTCACCGGATAAGTCCGCCCGATCCCCATCCCTCGCATGTGTCGAAGTGATTCGACGCATGCGTGGAAGTATTTACCTTCCAGGGTCGCGCACGTCGCCGCGTCATCGTCGAGGCATGTCACCGCGTATGTTTAATTATGTACGGCCCCATGCATCCATGTGCATGAAGATATCCAAATGTTATGTTGTATTGCCCCAGGCACCCATGTGCATAAAGACATACAATTTTTACATTGTACTGCCTCAGGCACCCATCCGCATGAGGACATCCACATTTTATGTTGTACGGTACCAGGCACCCATCGGCAGGAGGACATCCACATTTTATGTTGTACAATACCAGGCACTCAACGGCAGGAGGACATCCACATTTTATGTTGTACAATACCAGGCACTCAACGGCATGAGGACATCCACATTTTATGTTGTACGGTACCAGGCACTCAACGGCATGAGGACATCCACATTTTATGTTGTACGGTACCAGGCACTCAACGGCATGAGGACATCCACATTTTATGTTGTACGGTACCAGGCACCCATCCGCATGAGGACATCCACATTTTATGTTGTACGGTACCAGGCACTCAACGGCATGAGGACATCCACATTTTATGTTGTACGGTACCAGGCACCCACCCGCATGAGGACATCCACATTTTATGTTACATGACCCCAGACACTCATGTGCATGACAACATCCAAATGCTATGTTGTATAGTGTCAAGAACCCATGTGTTTGAGGCCTTAGGCTGGCCATACATTTTACAATTTTCTTGAACAATTTTCTTTTAGATTTACCAAAACCATATAATATGAGGTAAAACCTAAACATTTTCAATTTCTATGCAGTCAGGCCAGCCCTTGCACTACATAGTTGAAAGAAATTGAACAAGAAAATTGTATAATATATGGCCAGCCTTAGACAGTCATCACTGGAATAGGTGAACCTATCAGGAGAGCTCTGATGACAACGGTAACATTTTGGATTTTCTATCACTTTCTGTCTTAGTGACAATAGTCACAGGACAAAACAGACAGCAAAAAACTAGACAAAAGGTCAATACAAAAATAAACAAAAGACTGTTTGAGCTTTACATACACTTTAATGAGACATTTAACCAAAAAAGGGATGGAGTCTCTTTAAAGACTACTTCTCAATCCACTTATATTCACCTTCTAGCGGTCCCCCACCATCCCATTTGCTCTGCAGTCCTAACCTGTGTATGCTCCATGTGGGATGGTGTCAAAGACGACACAGGGTTGCTGACCTCGTTTTACTCATCATGCCCAACCAATGTATTCTGGGAGGAGTTCCCCCACACTCATAAGCATCAAGAACTCGTCAGGCTCATCAGCTGCAGCCCTTACAAAGGTAAGTATAAACAGTAGACGTGCACAGAAAAAAATGTCATTTTTTGTTCTGTTTCGTATGGTTCCGTAGGTTCGTTTCCGTTCGTTTTTCGTAAGACGCCCGTTTTCCTGTTCGTTCCCGTTCGTTTTTCGTACGACAAGATTTTTTCGTATTCCGATCGTTTCGTAATTTCGTTACCATTTTATTTTCGTACATGCGGGATGGTTCGTTATTCTGTTTAATTCATGTTCGTTACTTGTTAGACAATAATTTTCGTCAATGATTTGCATTCTGTGTTTTGGATTCCTTTTTCTGTTCGTGTTTTCGGTCGTGTGTTCGTGTGACATCTATGACAATTTGTTGTGGATGTCATGTGGGCATGCGACTTAAGATACGAACAGAAAAAGGATTTTCGTCATTTTGTACTTTCGTAAATATATCGCGGGATTCGCGGCACTTTCAACACGCGGCTCATCCATATTAACGATTGTTAAGCCCCATACACTTGGTCAGACTTTTTTAACAACAAAAATAAAAACGATAGTTTTCCGTTCGTTCTCAGAAAATTTGTTCGTTTTTAAACTCCATCAGAAAACCATTTTTGGGTTCAAAAGTCTGGCCAACTGATCTCCCTTCAGATGAAAATCTACAGAAAAGTTTATTTGGCTTTACTGTACTACTCAGCACAAAAGAGAAGCTGCTTCACTAACTACACTCACTGCCCATTCAAGAAAACGAAAATTACATCTGTGGCAAGGGATTTGCATTCTGTGTTTTGGGTCCTTTTTTTTTGGTGTTTTCGGTCGTGTGTTCGTGTGACATCTGTGGCAAAAGATTTGCATTCTGTTGAATCCAAAATACGAACAGAAAAAAGGAATTCAAAATACAGGGTGCGGGTCTTTTGTTGTGGATGTCGTGTGAGCATACGACTGAGGGTGCGAACAGAGAAGGGATTCAAACAAAATGCAGAGTGCAAATCTTTTGTTGTGGATGTCGTGTGAACATATGGCTGAGGATACGAGCAGAGAGGGGATTCAAACAAGATACAGAGTGCAAATCTTTTGTTGTGGATGTCGTGTGAACATACGGCTGAGGATACAAGCAGAGAGGGGATTCAAACAGGATACAGAATGCAAATCTTTTGTTATAGATGTAATTTTTGTTCTTTTGCCGTTTTCGTTTTGTCGTATTTTCGTCAGATCGTTCGTTCGTATTTGCGGTTGTTCGTTATGCGGCTCATTCGTAATCCCGTCGTTTTCGTATTTTGGTGCTTTAATTTTTTCGTATGTACACATTATTCTGCGGGTACGAAAATTAACATTTTCGTACGAAAATAACATTCGTACGAACGGGAATGCACATATCTAATAAACAGGTTGGCGATGAGGTATCTCGGAAAGAGCGGTCACTATGCATATTCTTTAAAGGATTAGTTCCATTAAATACAGCCATCAAATCTCCAGATGAGACCGTGTTGTCAAAAATTAGTTCCATTGTTATTGCTTTTTCCATGGCTATGTTAAATAGGCCCGAATGAGTCACAGTTTCTGTCACTGCACCCCTCCTAATATGTCAGCGTTCGGTGATGGGATGACTGCAGAGTCAGCATGTTGCCTTTATCCCTGTAAAAGGGCCAATTTGAGGTGTCTGGCTTCCCTCCATCTCAATCTGCTGCTTATGATGTAATCTCTGGCAAAGAAAGCACAGTCAGCAATATCGCAACCAGTTCAAGAAACCTGCAATGGTTAATGGTGATACTAGGAGATAATCCGCATTTACTGGATATGAGGAAGTATTGATTAAATGAGAAGGATACTCTGCCTTGTAATTAACAAATTGTATTGATCTAGAGAGGCCCAGAACAAAGGACAAAAAGACACTAATAGCTAGATTCACGTAGGGTGTCCTAACTTTGCGGCGGCGTGGCTTAGCGTGTTTAGGCTACGCCGCCGTAAGTTAGCAAGGCAAGTACATGATTCTCAAAGTACTTGCCTGCTAAGTTATGGAGGCGTAGCCTAAAGCGGGCGGGCGTAATGGCTCCTAATTTAAATTTAGCTGAGGGGGCGTGTGGTATGTTAACGGGGCTTGACCTGACGTGATTGACGTTTTTTTCAACTGCGCATGCGCCGGGCGCCTACATTTCCCAGTGTGCATTGTGGCTAAGTCCGCCGGACGGGCCTATTGATTTCGACGTGGACGTAAACGACGTAAATCCCTATTCACGGACGACTTACGCAAACGACGTAAAATTTGCGAATTTCAACGCGGGAACGGCGGCCATACTTTAACATTGACTACGCCTCCTAGGGGCAGCTTTATCTTTAGGTGGCCTATCTCCTACGGAAACAACGTAAAATTTACTGCGACGGGCGGACGTACGTTCGTGAATAGGCGTATCTAGTGATTTACATATTCTACGCCGACCGCAATGGAAGCACCACCTAGCGGCCAGCCAAAATATTGCACCCTAAGATAGGACGGTGCAAGCCGTCGTATCTTAGATAGGTTTAAGTGTATCTCTGTTTGAGAATACACTTAAACCTAGGTCGGTGCAGATTCTGAGTTAGGTCGGCGTATCTACTGATACGCCGACCTAACTCTTACTGAATCTAGCTTTAAGTGTAAAGCCGGGCATGACAGTGTGCCAGGAGGCACAGCAAGAGTTAAGTGTGAGGAGGGGAGGAGAGCAGAGCGGAGGAGGACGAAAAGGGGGGAGGAGCGGTATATAAGGGGGAGGCGGGAACCGGAAGGGGAACAGCTAGTGGTTAGAGCATTGGAGGAGGCAGATTTCCCACCCTCCCTCCCTGTGTATTTATCCATGTTGTTGCTGTATGTTTTTTCTTTTGCAGGTGCACGGGAAGATGGTCGTCATGACAGCTGTGTGGGGGGCGGTGTTTTTGTCTGTTGGTCTTTTACGGTGACAGTAAGAAATTTGATAAAAGGGGTGGGGGGCTCATCGGCAGTATGTGCCCCTCCGGTGTATTTCAGCAGAAGGCTTGCTGGATACCGTATTTGTTGCACTGCGGGCGGGGGTTGTCTCCGAGCGGACTACACGGCTGGAGGCCTAGGTGTTATATGGGCCCGTAGTGCATTGGTTAAAGATGTGTTTGAGTTCGGGGGGCTGCCAGAAAAGACCAACAGACTGTGGTAATGATGTTACATGTTTATGTTATATGTTTATTTTATATTTGATTATTTCTTGAGTTGAAGTTTTTACTCTACAGTGTTTAAATAATTAGACTGTTATGGCCAATTTACTCAAAATTAAGGTGTGGTCTCGTTATTTTAGGGGTTTAAAGGGTTTTTAAAGGATTTTTTTTTATCTTAATAGCTTCCTTTACCTTAATGCAGTGCTGTTTTCATGTCCTCATTGTTCGTTTTTGCCCTCAAGTTGCTGTAATTCTTCTCTGATCTCCACACTTCCTGGTTGTCTGTTTCCTGATAACCATAGTACTGGGAGCTTTCTCTCTGTGGTCACTAATCAAGGAGGTGTGATTACTGTGTGTCTAAAACCCCTCAGCACCAATCAGTTTCGTTTTCCAAACCATCACTGCCCTGTATTGGCTCTGTACATCACAGAAGCAGGAAACAACATGCAAAAACGAAACTAGAAACTGAAGGTACATTATATGATTGATTTTTTATCTATTTTTAAAAGGAATCAGTTAACTATTATGTCTCTATACCCTGTAAACAGTAATTTCAGCAAAAACAAAATGTTTCCTTTACACCTCCTTTAAGTATGGGGGGAGTGGAATTGGCATAATGGCTATTTAATGGTGGGTAGCTCTGGGCTACGCTAGTCATGTCACTGTCCTCATTTAAAACAAAAATATCTGTAGGGAAATATATAAAAATATATATATATATTTTGTGTTAAAGTGCATCTAATGCCAAAATGTTTTTTTTTTTAATGTAGTTTATAGTAGCGAAGATTAGGAACCCCAGTCAAGTTTTTATAGTGGTTGGACATGTGTGCTCTCTATTTGTCCTGCTGGGTGAAAAACCAACATTTTGAGTTGCAACCAAAGCAGGAATAAGAAAAAATTCCTGTACTTTGTGCAAAACAGGAAGTAAAAAGAAATCTCCCCAACAGGACACAGACAAAAAAAAACATGTTTAGGCCCCTTTCAGACGGACAGATAGAATGGTGCTTTTAGCTGCGGATTTTACCGCAGCTAGAAGCACACAATGCTTTCCTATGATATCATTCACACATTACGGTTACCTGCGATGTTTTTCCCCGCAGTTTTGTGCGGATAGAAAAAATAGAACTGGATGCGTCCAGCTGCGAAATGCCGCAGCTATCGGCACATAACCGCAGGTAACCGCAGTCCACTGTGTCAGCTGCGTTTGGTATGAATCTTAAGGAGGAACTCCACACCAAATTTCAACTAAAAAACCGGCATGGGTCCCCCCTACAGGAGCATACCAGGCCCTTGGGTCTGCAATGGATTTTAGGGAGACACCCCCTGCGCCAAAAAAACGGCGTGGGGGGTCCCCCAAAATCCATACCAGACCCGTATCCGAGCAGCAGCCCGGCCGGTCAGGAAAGGGGTGGGGACGGGCGGGCGCCCGGAGCATGCTGGGACTGTGACGTCATAAGAGGCCTATATAAATCAGTACGAGCCGCCGCACACGGCATTGCAGTGGGAGGAAGTGACCTGTCAACATCGGAGAAGAATAAGAAGGCAGAAGGCGACAGAAGCACGGGCACCCCCCGCGGAAGACGTCGAATGAGAAGACCGGGAGGGGGCCGCTGTAAAAGAGCTAAAGAAGAAAGCGCCCCCCCCCCCCCAGTGGAAGAGAATCAGACGGTGGTGAAGACCTGCACTTTCCCTCGCCGAAGACGTCGAATGATAAGACTGGGTGGGGGCCGCTGTAAAAGAGCTAAAGAAGAAAGCGCCCCCCGGCGGAAGAGAACCAGACGGCGGTGAAGACCTGCACATCCCCCCCCCCAGAAGACATCGAAGAAGCAGCCCCCCCTTGTAAAAGAGCTAAAGAAGAGCTGGCTAATAAATTACTTTAATAACCCCGTGTCGTGTTTTTTTTTACTTATTTTTTTTTCCCGCCAGGTGAATGGTTAGGGGTGCCCCATACTCATTCACCTAGGGTGGGGGGCCGGCATCTGGGGGCCCCCTTATCCCCTTATTAAAGGGGGCTCCCGGATTCCGATAAGCTCCCCTCCCGCAGACCCCGACAACCAACGGCCAGGGTTGTCGGGAAGAGGTCCTGTCCTCGTCAACACGGGGACAGGTGCTTTGAGGTGGGGGGGCCACAGGGCGCCCCCCTGCCCCAAAGCACTGACCCCCCCATGTTGAGGGCATGCAGCCTGGCACGGTTAAGGAGGGGGGGCGCTCGCCGGTCCCCACCCCTTTCCTGACTGGCCGGGCTGCTGCTCGGATACGGGGTCTGGTATGGATTTTGGGGGACCCCCCCACGCCGGTTTTTCGGCGCAGGGGGTGTCTCCTTAAAATCCATAGAAGACCCAAGGGCCTGGTATGCTCCTGTAGGGGGGACCCATGCCGGTTTTTAGTTGAAATTTGGCGTGAAGTTCCCCCTCAAGATTCATACTAGACACAGTGCTTGGTATTGGCAGGGATCCAAGTCGGATCCCCGTTCAATAAACAAAACAAAAAAGTGTAGCGCTAAATATATGTACAATTAGGGATGCTTGATACAAACCTAATGAAGTGTACGCAAGGTACAAATAAAATAATTAAAAAATTTGTGAGTCCACAAACAAAATAGAAAAAAGGTTTATAGGCAAGGTCTCTTTATGCAATAATGAAAAACTCCCAACAGTTGGTGAATCAATCAGCAGTGAAGTGACTTGTCTTCATAGGCATGGAGTGACAATCAAAAGTGTATCCACCACTGAAAATAATTGGAGGCTTACCGGATTCAGTGGACCCAAGTAGGCTTATACCTAATGGGTCATGAAGGCTTATAATTGATGGTATCCAACTTCTGGAGGTATCCTAGATGGCAGGCAGGAGGGAGAGGTCCGGTGCAATACAATGAACGTACCACGAGAAGGATAATCCCAATAACAGCCTTTGATGTTTAATGATTTGGACCCATGTGAGTGGTTCAAAATCACAGCTTAGAAAGGGAACCGGTGCTTCGAGCCTCTCCGGATCAGCGTGGCGGCTGCGTGGATATCAGCGTGGTGGCTGTGCTGGGCTTCACAAAAATGGCGGCTCCTCGACGGATCAGAGACAGCAGTGCTGAATAAAACTGCGCTTACAAGTAAAAGCTAAATCATCCAAGTCGGATCCCCGTTCAATATCGTGCCGCTGCTAAACGCATCTGCAGTTAAAAGCACTGTACAAATGCAGCTGATCGCTGTGCCTGGAGTCTTGAATTCCAGCAAAACATAAACATGCTTTTAGCTGCGGTAAAACTGCTGTTCGCCTGAAAGGGGCCTAAGAGTTTTACCATTTGAAAACTCTTTCCAGATGTACTTAAAGTGACACTAAACAATATCTCTATTCTCCAAACGGATCATAGGGACAGTCAGCGGTAATCGGTGAGGCTTTGGGGGGAGTTACAAGCACCGATCACCACTGTATAACTTCACTAAAGCAGCTGAAAAGGGGGCAGATCAGTGCTTGTAACTCCCCCCCCCGCATTGATCACCCCTGACTGCCCAGGTATCGGGTGAAGCATTGTAGCGTTTCCCCGAGTACAAGTACTCTGGGAAATGATCGGTATCGGTACCAATACCGATACTAGTATCGGTAACGGGACAACCCTAATACACATCCACTACTTTAATGGCCCTGTAATCGATGTATTATTTTAAATACTGTCTTTCTGCCTCCTTATATGGAGCCAATCTATAGAATACATACTGTAATGCAATAAAGTCATATGATACAGTTCAGCAACAATAAAAATTACATAGAAAACAGTAGGGGTAGCTTACCCGATGAGTAATAAAACAGTTGCGGAGGCAGACCGCCCAAATAGTTTCCCCCTGCGGCGGACATGGGGGATAATGCGTCGATCTCTGGATAAAGGACATACAATTGATTGAAAAAACAATATAAATATATAAAGATATGAAATATATACCGTAAATATAAACCATGGTCAGGTGGGTGGAGGGGGGCAGGGGTTAGGGGGGGAAGGGAAGGTGGAAGGGAGGGAGGGAAAGAGGGGGGGGGAATGTTTGACAATTTTGTTGTAAGAATATTTTAAGAAATTGTATTCATCTTTCTAATGATTAGTGGGGGCAAATCAACGTTCTATTTTGAAGAACCAGGATGGAAAATGTTTACCAATTGTACGAATTTCTAATAGTGTACAGTATGTGGTTTTGTTAAAGCTGAATTCCAGGAAGTCCAGCAAGATGTATGACATTTCTTGAGCTTAGCTCCTTTATTTATATCTGACAGCTTTACAATACTCCCAGAAGACAGCTATCGCTGTAGTCCCGGGATTCCAATGCTGATCATTCAGAGCTATACATCTTGAAAAGGAGAGTTGCTTCAGTTGCTGTTAACACCCCTCCTCCTGCCCATTCATGGAAGCCTTGATATTGTGTGAACACATTGTCAAAATACAAAGGCTTCTGTAAATGGGCAGCAGAGGAGAGGGGCAGGCATAGCTGCTCTGTGTGTTTCTCTCCTCTCAGGTACCAGAGCACCTCTCCAGCAGAGAGAAACCCCTGTCAAATGTAAATAAAAGAGATAGGCCATGCAGCTCCTTGTACTTAACTCATAATGTACCTTCACTTTTTTCAAAGTGGCTGAATTCCTGGAATTTGGCTTTAAAGTCCATTTACAACAAAATCTAGTTTTAGAAGCAAACAAAATCTTAAACTATGTTTAGACGACATTGGAATGTTCTGAGAATGTTCTTACTAATCTTCCTAAGAATTTTCATACAATTTTGTTTTAAAATTCTACTAGCATATTTCGAGCTTTAGCACTTAATTTTTATAGCATTAATTTTGTTTGCAAGAAACAGCAAAGGGACTGTTTTAGGCTGCATGCACACTGGGCTTAAAAAATGCTAGTTCCCTTGTCGCTCTTAATGAGCGTTTTTGTACACAGTTTAGATTTTTTTTGCCAGAAAGCTCCAATCAGAAACACAAATGTACATGAACACATAGAATAACATTAAGCTGTTTCTATAGGCAGAACGCGTACGTCACATTCGATGCCATCGCCGCCATCTTGCTGCATGCCTATGCCTAGGAAGCTACCGCGCATGTATCAAAGTCATTTTGAGCATGCGCAGGTTTCCACGGCAACAGGTAAGTATACACACTCTCTGGTTTCTCGGCAGGAAAACACTGCCGAGAATCAGGACTAGAAAATAGAGAGCAGGTTCTCTATTTTTCTTGTTGAGATTTTAGGCAGTTTTCTTGACGAGAAACCTAAAAAGCCTTGTACACACGCTCGGTATACTGAGTATATATAAAACCGAGCGTGTGTACGAGGCTTGACACTACCCTCTTCCCAGAGTTGAGACAAGATCA